>NW_024040707.1:19041456-19209442 GCF_014851395.1 Micropterus salmoides | reverse complement strand
AGCTTCAGGCAAACCTAATTATGGCCCTCGATCTAGTCTGGTTGTAATGCCAAAGGGAGCCAGTACTGCTTTAGGTTCTGGCAGCTTCAGCAGCCGTGACGTCAGATCAGGTGGTGACCTTGATGGAATAACGTGGCTCTGTATGTCTTTGTCACTGAGAGTCAGCAGGCTGATTCTGGAAACATTCCTCACAGGGAGGAGGGGGGCGGCGGGTTATTGAGAAATAACTGGAATTCGTCTTCTTCGTCACAAATATTTAGTTGTGGCTCTTTCAGATTGTGTCCTTGCTGAGACAGAGGGCTGGCGGGCTGGCTGGCGGGGTGGGTGAGTGAGTGATGATGCAGCATCCAGCCCTGTCTGCTTAGCTGGCGGCCAGAGCAGGGCCGTGCCACGCTGAGCTGAGCCAGGCCAGGTGGAGCTCGGTGCCCATGTACTAGGCAGGTGAAACAGATCGTTTTCAAGGAGAGGGGACAGAGAGATAGAGAGAGGTGGGGGAGGGAGACATGAAGTGAGGACAGGGATGAAATGGACGGCATGTGCGAGGATGCATGAACACACTTGCTCTGCTTCTGGCTGCAGCCAGGCTCACGGAAATGGGTTTTTGCTGAGGAAGACCTGAAGTTGCAAAAAGAGTTCCTTGAGATGTTATCATTATATAAAATTAGTAAAATTTTCCATATCAGGGAAATAAATACTTTTCCCCAACACAGCTGTGCATGTGCAAAAGAGGATAGGCGACATCTGCTTGTCTCTCCTTTGTATAGATGTAAGACAAATATTTCAAGTGATATTTCCTAATGGCTTGTGATGGACCATGATGTAAGGTACATTTAATCTGAAATGACACGATATGTAACGAACATGTCAGCACCCATACATTAATTTGCCATTTACCACAAGGACGGAAAGAAGAGGGCCCTTTGAATTGTTGCTGTGGCCCTCATGGATGCAGATGCTGCAGCCCTGCCTGATGGCTAGGGCTGCATTGAAGCCTCTCTCTCTCTCTCTGTCTCTCCCCCCCCCCCCCCCCCCCCTCTTCTCTATCTTCTGCCCAGCTCCCTCGCTCTGGCTCCCCCGCCCCGCTTCTCCTCAGCCTGCTGGTGCTACAGTTGCTGCCTGCCTGCCTGCTTCACCCGCACTCCATCTCCCCTGTTTTCTGCCTTTCCTCTCCTCTGCTCGCCACTTTGCTCAGCTCTGGATTATGAAATTTTCAGTAGCTGTGCAGCAGATTAGTCATGCGTTACAAAAAAAATGACTCCTTACATATATAGCAGTCATGTATGTGCGTGCGTTTGCGTGTGGATGACGGCCTTTGTGCATACTGGTTTTTTTTTTATGTGTATAGGTCATGCATATGCACACAACATATGTGTGTGATATGGTATTTAACAGAAATGTTATGCTGCTGGAAACTGGGACTTTTCCATGATGTGTGTCATTATGCCTGATCATAGTGGTGACTGGGTATGTTTACAGTATATATGAGGGGGAGAGGCTGCTGTTCTGACCCATAATAGTAACTAGAGAGTAAGATTATCTAAGCATGTTTAACTGGGCTGACTCTCGAATTGTCTGTAGATCAAATTAATATCAGGGGTGTCATGTGACCGAACGTCCTCTGGGCTGACAGGCTCTTTTTGTTTCCATGTTCATGTTTCTAGTAAACAACATTTTACACATTTTACTCATTTCTGTTGGAAGTGCACAGATCACATGCAGCCATGTGACACCACCATGAGGTCTCTTACTGTAAGTCTCCCCTCCCATTCTTACGTCTCCTCCTCTCCCTCCCTTCTGACTCCACTGTCTCCAGCCTCCAGCACTGAGCTGGTGGCTGTCCACGGCTTAATGTAGTGAGGGGTGCCTTGTTAAAAGCACAAGGGCTCATATCACTTGTGCAAATGCACAGTCTCATTAAAGTTTCATGCAAATTGCCATCTTTTATTTAAACAACTTTGAGGTTATCCACAGAAAGAGGCTTGGCCGCCCCTCTCAGCTTTGCTCGTATCCTTCTCTTGAAACTACAAAAGCCATGATGTGCAGGACGGCACTGAGTGACTGGGACAACATACCAACATTAGAAACATCCTGGGAGCCATTTTCAGTCTGTTCAAATGTATTTCAGTTCATTTTATGTGACAGAAAATGCACACTTACTACTTTCTTACTGTATCTACGTACATATGGGATTTATGCTATATATGCAGAGAACATGCTCACAATACACAAAATAAATTAGCATATTAGTTTCTGTATCAAATTCAGTTGCTTTTGTTAAATGTTCTTGATGATTGTGCATTTGCTGAAATAATATGTGTATTTTTATCTGATTGTTAATTGATTAATTCTCTCTTCCTCTGTGTTTTTCTTCTCTCCACAGACATTTATAGTGCTAAATAAAGGGAAGACAATCTTCCGTTTTAGTGCCACACCTGCCTTGTACTTCATAAGTCCTTTTAATCCGGTTAGGCGAATAGCTATTAAAATTTTGATACATTCATATCCTTTGAAATGGTGTCTTAACAGCAGAGACTAAAGGGTTTCATGTTCACATGTATTATTCATGATGATACGTTGTGTCTTTCTGCTCGTGTTGCTGTTGATGTTTCCTGTGACATAGAAGTATGAACAGACAATAGCCTATGATATGGAGTCTGGAGATGGCAACTATTAGCATGTCAGATATAAGAAAATGATTTCTTTACATGAATAGCATTCAGGAAGCCATTTTATCATTGTAAGCAAAGGCTAGCACAAGTGATGAGTCATCCTTAACAGTAAACCAGGCTGGATCTCCTCAATAAGCCTATTAGGGTTTAACACTGTGCCATCCATCTTAGTACCCAGACAGAAGATTTGAAGGCAGTACCCCTCTTTGTATCTGTGTATCTGTGCATCAAATATTCATTCGCCATGTGACAATGAAAGTGATCCCCGATTAATGCTGGAATCCAACCAGCACATTTTCACTGGCTACAGTTAACGTAAGATATTTGACCAGCAACCAGCAAACCAAACATAGGCTACACTACACAGACACAAGCCTAAAAACGTACCCCACTGATTTAGCATCGCATTCCTATAACAATGTTGGACTCACAATGGACAGTTTAAAAAGTATAAAAGTTGATGCAGCAGAACTAGATATTCTTCTTCCTTGCTACAATAGGCAGTCTACATTGCCCACAATGCAACTTGAATGCTGACATCTGAATTGGAGATTTGGGTGTGTGATGCTAGGAGTGGCTAATGTGACCTCGAGCCGCTAGCCTCATGCACAGATGAGGAGTGGGCTACAGAGGTCTGGTGAATTCACTTCTCTTTAACTCCACAGATTTATTTTCATTTTCAAACTTGTAGGCTTCAGCCCCGACCATTTCCTTGATGTATAACATCATTGAAGTTCCCCTCAATGTCAAGTATTGACTTGAGTTCAAAATGTCATTATTGTTTCTCCATGTCTTCCGGCTAATATTTGGCTTTACAGCTCCCATTTTTAATTGAATGATAACAAATCTACTTTTGCCACAACCTGTCACAACTTGGGATCTTAAAGTCACAGTAAAATGGCAGTTAGTGTCTGTTAGGAGTGAAATGGAAAATATGATTATGGTATAATTAACGGGAGGGATTTGTTGGCCTCCACCCACACCTCCCTTGCTGGGGTTGTCAGACAGAGAGCAGGACAAGGGAGAAACACATCTCCTAGTATGATATTGCTCTGCTGGCAACTACGGCCCACAGCTATCTGATTGGATACATTTATGTAAATGCCCCTAAGTTCAGGATGAGTCATCTAAAAAAATTAACGGTTTTAAAGGAACAAAAAAGAGGAATTTTGATGTAAAAACACATACAGTATACTTGACAGCGACCAAAAGACAAAACAATTAACACAGGGACACAGGAGTAGAACTTGGAAAAATTATTTTATATTTTTTTATTTCATTATGTCTTTGAATATTTGAGAACATAATTTTGTTTTGTTGAAAATTATAAAAATTTGTTAGTAAATTACATGTTCATTTGAAATACTATATGCAAAGCCATTATCTTATAAAGATGACTTTATTTCAGCTGAAATCATCTCAGTATATGGTAATATCACGTTAATTACTGAAATTACAAAAAAGACTTTAAAATATATTATAGTTGCTTTCTCAACCTTCCATCATTAACAAAGGGCATTTGTTGATAGTGTGCGATGTAGGCCTTTCCCTTTTATAAATGATGTTGGATACATCTGAACTTGTAACAAAAGCTAAACTAAACTTTTTTTTAAATTCTGAACAATTTTGATTGTTGTTCTTTCCCCACGTTTACCTGATTTCCTCCCATTCTTAGCCACAAGCCACAGGGTTTAGACCTTTGCAATGAAACCTTTACAGCTTTAAAACAAACTTGTATTTCCAATAAATATATACCATTTCAATATTTAATGGGTAAAATAATGGCCTTTGTGGTAGTGAACATACATAACCACCTTCTGTTAAGTGCTATGAGTAGTTGTTTTTGCATTGCTGTTTTACATTTCAATGATGTTTGATGTGGTTTATGATGTTTCTATAATCCGTATTTTCCTTAACCTGCTCCTCACTCTTTTCAGCATGATCATTATGTGTACTATTTTGACCAACTGTATATTCATGACCTTTAGTGATCCTCCCGAGTGGTCAAAACAAGTAGAGTAAGTACATATTCAATATTTTTAATTAAAATGCATGCTAAACACTAGCCCCAGTTTGTGCCTGCGTATTACCATTACATTGGAGCGCAGCGTTAAGCATCCGATGTTACGATAAAGAGCTAACTTTGAATCTAGAACTTTGCGCTGTTCTAAAGATAGTTCCTGAATCCTTAGACTCCTCTAACCATCTGGATGAAAAAACAATGTCCATTGCACAATATAACTGATTTTTAACTTTTCTTATTACCTAACCCAGTAAGCCCAAAATTACATATGTTTTGTAAAACACAAACTAAATATTAGCACTTTGGAAGGAAATATTAATATATGCCAATATGGCTGAAATTTAAATGTTTTGGTTTCCATTATACAAATTGAACAAGGACGTGTGTCATCTTTGGCTTTCCATCTTTGTTTGGATTAGGAAATACATGCAAAACTTTGATAAATCCCAATATATTTTTTCAGTCTTTGACCGCAGTTCTAAGGTTAGGCAAGTAGGGAAGTTATAGACACTGGGAACATAGATGCACTCCCATAAGCTAACACGCTGAACTCGGATGGTAAACATTATTGCTAAACATCCGCATGTTAACACTGTGTGCATGTTAGCATGGAGATGTTAACATTTAACTCAAAGTATGGCTGTAGACTCTTATTTAAAGATGGCTGTGCATGCTAGCTTTGTGACTCAAATTCAATAGTAATACATGAGAGGCACAAACTGGGGCCAGCTAATTCCAGAGAATTCATGTGCTTAGTTAAAAATAATATTTGGAAGAATTTAACTTACTTTATCATTCCAAATTTGTCCTGTGCTCTGCACTGATCTTTATAATTTCCTGGGTGTTTCAAAAGCTAACAAGGGTGCAGACATTAAGGCATGAAGGAGCTTTGATCCAGCTTGGTGAACTGATTCTGTCAACGCTTTTTTTCCTTTCAGGTACACATTCACAGGAATTTATACATTTGAGTCTCTTGTAAAAATCTGCGCGCGAGGATTCTGTATAGATGGGTTTACATTCCTCAGAGATCCATGGAACTGGCTGGATTTCATGGTCATATCGATGGCGTAAGTATTTCTCTTGTAATTCAGACTGTCAGTGAATGACGAAATGAAATCCTATGCACAAATATTGCCATTGTTTTGTTAAAGAGGGTGGGTTAAGAAAGTGAGCTTTCAGTGCTAGAGATGATTGTTCATCTTTCTGTCTTTCTTTCTTCTTCCTTTCTGTCTGTCTGATAAACCATCTTCTGTGTTTCCCCTATTGATCTGAGACTTCTCTGGTCTTTCTCTTTGGGAATTGAAGGTTTCCATCTGACACTCTGCGGCCTCCCTGACAACACCCACACCTCAGTCCCATTCATCCAATTTATCTTCCTCTTGTCATGTAACTCTCGCTCTCATTCACCCTTTCTCTCTCAATCTGCCAAAGTCTGCAACATTCAATTGAAGGCCCAGTGTGAGATTACATTTACAGATTTTCCTGCTTCTATATGAGCAAATACACACCCACAAATGATCAGCACCATGCGACATACATCTCCATTGTTTGCAGAGCTGTCCCATAGCCCATCTGTGTGTGAAGTTATCTTTTCACCTCATATATGCATGTAAATAACGAGCTGTTGTAACTGTGGTTTGATCCTGCAGGTATATAACAGAGTTTGTAAACCTAGGCAATGTCTCAGCTCTGCGCACGTTCAGGGTGTTGAGGGCATTGAAAACTATTTCTGTAATTCCAGGTAAGACAGGATGGGGCGGGGGACGGTGGGGCGGGGTCGGTGTTAGGTGTGTGTGTCCTTCTTTCCTTTTACCTTCCACCCTTCTCCTCAGTGGACAGGCTCTGTGAGTGGCGTCGTTTCCTCCTGGTTCGGTGGTGTTGTGCTCTTGGCGTGTGTGGTTTTTGTCATCGTGTTTGTTCTGTGTGTGATCCTTCCCCTATTTCAGATATATAACAGAGTTTGTGGACCTGGGCAATGTATCTGCGCTGAGAACATTCAGAGTTCTCCGAGCATTGAAAACTATCTCTGTCATTCCAGGTGAGACTCAGTTTAAACACTAAGGCTGATCCTCTCACCCTTTCTTTTCTACTCACTATTATTATGATTACGATTATGATTTAAGCAACAACAAAATAATTGGAGACAACCATTTTTTGATTTATTTTTCCTCCAAAATTATCAAAAATGGTACTAATACATTTTTGATAGGCTTTGCAGTCTCCTCTAGGGCCCTCCAAAGTGTCTGCACTCTTTTCTGCCCCAGTAGCATTCTCATTATGAGGCTTGTTTCCAAGGCAGCTGTGTTTCTCTTCAGAAGTAGCTTTAACCCACTCCTTTCTTACTAGCTTTTTGAATAAGCAAATGCCTTGTTCTGTAGAAAATAATACTTTTGGAAGACATGTTAAGGAAGAAATCAGATCACTATACATGGTATTTATCACCTTAGTATAGTTTATAGCTTCTCAAATTTGCCAGAAATTCTAGTAGTTCTATTACAAAAATGAAAGTTGTTTTACTTGCTGAAATAAAAAAAACAATTTTGTTGAATTGGAGAGGATTCCATGTTTTTGGGATCAAAAACAAACCTTGTAGATGTTGTCCATATGAGAACTGGCATAGCTCTTAGAGAGATCCCACAGTATACACCTATGATTTATGTATGAAGACTGCCAAGCCTAGCTTGTGAACATATCTCTTATGCTGCATGATGCTTTCAGTCACTTGCTTTTACAATATTAGCCTACCTAAGAGCTTGGCTGACAAATGGCATTGGAAGTTTGATTTGCCCTCTTTTGTTTTTTAGTTTGATATTGATTTTTTTCTCTCTTTTTTATGACCTAAAAAGAAACAGTGTGCTCACATTGTAGAGGTTTGGGGACGCAGATAGGAGGCTTGAATGACCTCTTGACCTTTCTGAGTGACACTGACCACACATCTGTCTATCTGTCTATTGATAGAGGATGTAGAACAGATGTCGTGGTTACTCAAAAGAACTACTATGGATGGCTTTTTGACACAGTCATTTGGAAATATGAGAAAGGAAATCCTGTAAGTGCAAACAAAATGGGATTGTGTTATAATTAAACTGTAAATAAAAGAGTAGTGGGAAATACACTTATTTGCTTTCTGGCAGAAAGTTAGATGATGTAGATCGATACCACTCTCATGTCTGGAAGGTAAATATAAAGCAACCCTGAGTAGGCATCTAGCTTAGCTTAGAACAAAGACTGAAAACACGGGGAAACAGCTAGCCTGGCTCTGTCCAGTGGTAACAAAATCTGCCCACCAGCACTTCACTAATCATCATGTTATACCTTGTCTATGGCCAAGATGTAGCATGTTAAGATGGTATGCTGATTTTGTTACCTTCGTTAAATTTTGTTACCTCTGGACGGAGTGAGGCTAGCTGTTTCTCCCCACCAAAATGTGACTTAGCATAGCTCAGTAACAACTTCATAACTATAGTGGAGAACATTTTGTTTTTATAGTGTAGTTTTAGTCCAGCTGACAACGTTTCATGAGCAGTTGAGGGTATGGTTTGAGAAGATCTGAAGTTATGGGGGTATTTTAATATAATACCCTACTACAAGTGATATTTTAACATACTTACATATCTTCTCGTGTACTTCTAGATTCTAGTTATTTTAATTTAAATAGGAATAGCTCTTTGTTCTTCTTAATGGACTCTGCCAAGCTAATTGAGCTTTTACTAAGATTGTAAGGCTAAATTGAAACCATATTTTACAAGAAGACACAGTACAGCTGGTAATGCCCAGTGTACGTGTATGTGAGACCCAACAAAAAAGGGGGTGCGGGCCATCCTGCTTCCATGTATGTTCCATGAACGCTGCCAGAGGATGCCTGTCTGGAAGGTAAACCGATTTTGTCTTTAGTGAAAGTGTGGATGAGACAGACTGCAGGGTCATGGTATGGGGAGTCAGTGCTTTCCTAATGACACCTTATACAAGACAGTTCAAGAAAGTGCCCACACTGGCACTGGCATTGAATTGCTCCTGTTCAGCCTTGGAGTTTAAATGACCTGCATGTGGTTTCCTGCCTCCCTGCCTGTGCCTTTGTTCTTCTCATGGCCCTCTTTGTGCTGCTCTCTTCCTTATGGATTTCCTCTCACTTTTCTACAGTCTTCCCCCTCTTTCCACTTTGTCCATTATTAGCAAGGAAATACAAATTCCTTCTGTCAAAAAGACAGAAGCCATTTTGATTTGATTTCTATTAAAACAATGTTTTCTGTCTGGATGAATCTGGAAAGAGTGGGAAGGCTCCTAAATATTTCCTGTTTGTTTTGTTTCTAGAGATGTTATGTATGTAATCTGTCAGTTTTGTCCAAAATGTATTACTACCTTTAGCTAAAGTTATAAAATTCTTTAGTTTAAGTTTCATTCATATAAATTCCCGCTTTTGTTGCGATCAGGAAGCATACAAATATAACATATTAACATTTAGTTGTATTATAACATTCATAATTCAGTAATTCATATATAAAAAATGTCTTTCAATAGTTTAATTCAATTTAATACAAAAGCAGTACAGCGTTGCCATTACCAGATTTTTACCTAAACTGTGTTAAAACTGGATATTTCCTAGTGGTAGATCCCTTAAAGGGATTAGCATACAAGCAGTATTAGTTATATAAGATCATTTGTAATTGAAGTAGACACTCCAAAGATTCATACCTGCGGCATTAGCATCTTCTGCGTCACCTGCGTGGTTTATGTATGTGTGTGCGTGGCTGCCCTCCAGGCCTGAAGACCATTGTGGGCGCCCTGATCCAGTCTGTGAAGAAGCTTTCGGATGTGATGATCCTTACCGTCTTCTGCCTGAGCGTCTTTGCCCTCATCGGCCTCCAGCTCTTCATGGGCAACCTGCGCCACAAGTGCGTGATCTGGCCAATCAACAGCACCGAGAACTACCTGGCCAACGGCAGCAAGGGCTTCGACTGGAATGAGTACATCATGAACGAGAGTAAGTAGAGGCTAGGCTTCGGCAACGGTGAGCTGGCAGCGATCTAGGGGTATGAGTCAGCCCATATGCTGGAACGACAAAACAATATGTCATTTTGGCACTAGGTCGACAGAAGGAATTGGATGAAATGACCCGCGCTGAATTGAAAATGCATGAGAAACTGAAGTCAGAAATAGTTCTGAACAGATTTATAGAGCGTTGCGGAATAAACAACTGTTCTAGCTGCGACAGAATGTGAGCGAAATGACTCATTATGGCTGTTTTTGTTTTTTTGTCTTCAGCCAATTTCTACTTCCTGCCTGGCCAGTTGGACGCTCTTCTATGTGGGAACAGCTCTGACTCTGGGTGAGTTGCCTTCTCAGCCCTCCTCCAAATGCTGCTGATTCTACCAAGACCTGCTGTAGCTCTTCTCTCTGCCTGAAGTCAGATTACATTATAAGTAAATAGTGCTGAGTCGTTTTCGGGCTGAGTGCCCTTCACTCTCTCTCTCTCTCTCTTGTTCCACCCCTCAGCCGCTGCCCGGAGGGCTACACATGCATGAAAGCTGGGAGGAATCCAAACTACGGCTACACCAGTTTTGACAGCTTCGGCTGGGCCTTCCTGGCTCTCTTCCGACTCATGACACAGGACTTCTGGGAAAACCTTTACATGCTGGTAAACCTAATATGTCAAAAAGTTCAGCTTGTTCCATAGGAGGCATATACAACACATATAACACTCATTACTACTGCCTATAAAACTGCATATTGGTACTTAAATGGTTAATCGATTAAGTGACTGGTTGATCAGTAGAAAAGCAATATTTCCTGGTTCCAGCTACTCAAATGTGAAAATTTTAAGTCACTGTAAATTTAATATGTTTTGGCTTTAGACTGTTGGGCGAACTACAATTGATGTAAAATTGTTAAATTATACATGAGTCTAATATTTTGAAGTATCATAGTTTTATGCACACTGTAAGTTAAACCCAAAAGCCAAAAAGGACATTGAAAAGAGTAGCAGATATCCGTGTTGTCATGCTGGAACTGGTGGATCATTCTGCCGCGCGTTTTTCCCTCGCTCGCACTTTGACTTGCCTCATCTACAAACTGTAGCTAGGCCACGTCTGTCTTGTCTGTCAGCCTCTTCCACGCAAAGCCTCCACATTTGGAGGCTGAGTGGAACGGAGAAAGTATGAAATATTAACACCTCAGGATTACAGTATGGCCAATGAGGTACATGAGACCTGATGGGAGCATTCAATCTCATACTTCTATTTTTGCTCCTGTCTTTGAAATTCAGCCCCGAACTACAGGCTCTCACTGCTATGATGTAATTGTATCTTTAGATTAAATGGTTATGCAGCCGTGTTTAGGTCCGAGGTTGAATGTTCAAATGTTTAGAAATGAAATGAAATTGATGTGGCAGAGTAGAGAACGTAACACCATCCCCAGTATTGCCAATGATATTTTTTTACCTGCTCACATGAGATTCGGCGATGTGTGGGACTAAATGACAATGATTTTGACTCCTAATCAGTTGCTTCTCTTGTTGGAAATGTTACTATAGATACACTTCCCAGCATTTCATGTCAACTTCATTCATAATTGATGTGTGAGGAAATTTCACTTCTCTATCCCAGGAAGCCCTCTCTTCTTTTTTTTTTGCTCCCTGAAGACAGTAGTTTGCCTTTAGAAGGGGAAACCAAAGGAGGCTGATGAGAGAGACAATTTTAATAAAAATGTAGGGCCCCATTTACTGGTTGATTTGTTAAACCCTGTACTAAAACTGCATTAAAATGAAGGTAGGCATCATGAACAAACATTAAGAAAACAGTTCTTTCCAGAATGTTCTCAGTTGTGTTGCCGTGCCTCTGCAGCTCAGGCTCCTCACTTCCCATCTCCACTGGGGATAGCATCCGGATCTATACAAACTGTGCAGACTAAGAATAGATGTTATGGTCTATGTATTCGTGCATCATTGGATTAAATGAAAGTAGAGCTAATTCAGCGTATTAGTACTCATACCAGACAACAGACATTAAAATTTTGGTATGAAAGCTGTATATGTGTTGCATCTTTGAATCTACTGCCCAGAGGAAGCCTAAGACATTTATGCTAAGTTGATTTTTGCACCCAGAAATGCCCAATCAAGCCAATCTGCCCGTTCTCTTTTACTCCACATCAGCTGACTCTGTTTATTTCTGATGAGTCATTGTTAGAGATGAGCAGTGAGGTCGACACTGAGCTTGACTCTGGGGTTGAGGTTTTGTATCAGATGTCATGAGTGTCTCTGCTTCCCCCTATCACCCCCACCCCACCTCCTCTGCACTGCCTCCCAACAGACCCTGAGGGCGGCAGGGAAGACCTACATGATCTTCTTTGTGTTGGTGATCTTTGTGGGTTCGTTCTACTTGGTGAATCTGATCTTGGCTGTTGTGGCCATGGCCTATGAGGAGCAGAATCAGGCCACCATGGAAGAGGCTCTGCAGAAGGAGGAGGAATTCAAGGCCATGTTGGAGCAGCTCAAGAAACAGCAGGAAGATGCCCAGGTACCCCCTCTGCAGGATGGAGCACGAAATGATTCCCGAGTCATGTTAAATCAGTGTTGTGACTTCATTCATTCATTTTTTGCAGGCCGCTGCCATGGCAACCTCTGCGGGCACAGTGTCAGAGGATGCAGTAGAGGACGATGGAGGAGGGCGTCTGTCATGCAGTTCCTCTGAGATGTCAAAGCTCAGCTCCAAGAGTGCCAAAGAGCGGCGTAATCGTAAGAAAAAGTGGCGGCAGAAGGAGCAGGAGAAGGAGAAAGGCGACAGTGAGAAGTTTGTTAAGTCAGAGTCGGACGACGGCAGCAAGAGGAGCCGCTTCCGTTTCCCTGATAATCGCCTGGGTCGAAAGTCTTCCATTATGAACCAGGTGAGGAAAACAAGGCTAATGTCTGGGTGCCATTTCTTAGCATTGCTCAGTTTTTTTTGATAAGATTATTATAATGATTATTACGGTATTATTATTAACGGTTTTATGTGCAGATGATTTAGGAGTCACCGGACATTGTCTCTGGCAGTACATGTTGCTTTTGAGTATTTTTATCATTTGGGTAAACTGACCCTTTTTGATGCTCAGTGATAATTATTGGGTCCAACCCTAAAAGAGACCATATAAGACCATAACATTAGAGTCACGTCATTAAAAAAGAGATTGTTGTTGTGTTATCTCTATGAATAGAATCTAAATGTCAGTGAATAATGTGGCTGCAGCAGAGGTTTTTTTGTCTTTTTTTGACTGTCAGGGAAGGAATATAATAATATCAGAGTATTGCTACTGTACAGTGTGGTGTTGCACAAGCTTTTATACACAGGAGCATATATAGTGGCCAGAGATATAGAAACACAAGTCCAGGTCCTGAATTATTGACAGTGATTACATGAATGTTTTAAAGGGAGCAATTCTGCAGCTTTGTTTGGGCCTTAATCGGCTCTTATGATGTGTTTTAAGATCCTTGTTAAGAGTATCTGTTTATGTGAGTATATAAGAAGAAGAATACTGCCAGATACTTACATATTTACTTAAATATAATAAGTGTAGGATTTGGCTGAGACCTGCATGCATTTACAGCATTACTTAAATATAATAAGTGTAAGATAACGCACACTGGCTTGAGACAATTAAAAAACACACAATTGTTTTTTTGCTTTACATTCACCATCTGCACGGGCTGAGGATTGTTGTCAAAAAATGTGATTTCATGAGCTAGCATACCGTGTTCAACTACATAGCTGCTAATAATATTCGGATCAATACTACTGTAGCAGCTGCCCAGATTGATGTTTGTCATGACTCACGTTCAGCTGCCTGTATCTCTGTCCTGTGTGTGTGTGACCTTGACAGTGTACGATATCACTGACCTAATTATGTATTTCCCTCTTATTTATTAAGTCACATGAGAAGCGTCCTGGTTGCATTAAATTTACCACACCCCACAGATGTTGCCTTTCATCATGACCTCCAGAACTGATGACAAAAAGCATAAAAATTATTATGGTGCAATCAGTTGTAATTCAGAAACATCCTACATCAGTCACAGAAATGTCTCCTTTCCATCTCCTCATTGCTCTTCCACCTCCTCCCCTCCTTAGTCCCTCCTTAGTATACCTGGCTCGCCTTTCCTGTCCCGCCACAACAGTAAGAGCAGCATCTTCAGTTTCAAAGGACGCGGCAAGGACGTGGGCTCGGAGAACGAATTTGCCGATGATGAGCACAGCACGGTGGAGGAATGCGAGGAGCGTCGGGGCTCCCTCTTCAGCCCATATCGGCGGAACAGCTACAGCGGCTTCCACGGGAAGAGGAACAGCACGGTGGATTGCAACGGCGTGGTGTCACTCATCGGCCCTGGGCCCGGCGGACGCCTTCTGCCTGAGGTGAAAATAGATAAGGCAGCTACTGACGACAGTGTAAGGAAGTCAATGAGTAGACCTATCTAGGCATGGCCCCCACTACTCGTCCGTTCCTTTTCTTTCTTGCTCTCTATCCTCTACTCTGTCATCTTTGCAAGTCCGTATGTATCTCTTGGCTAAGCGCTCGCGCCTCCCCTCCCCCAGCCCCTGCAGTGTATGCTGCCCTCCGACAGTAGGCAAAGGATGGAGAAAAAAGTTTATTTCACAGTAAATATACAATAGCCAACCCTGCATCTGATAGGTTAGTGAAACTGGGTCTATCAGTGACTTCCAGGCAATTTTGTTGTTTGATTTGAACGATGAATGTCAATGTTTTGAATGTTCATTTCAAATTATATATTTACATGCACCATACTCACACTTTCACACAGGCACCAATCAGACAAGATTCTATTATTCTCCTACATCCCCATTGGCTCATAACATTTTGGCACATACTGTATATCAAAGCCTGATTAATATTTAATACACAACTTCATTTGTGGAATGTCATCAAGTTCCTGTTGAACACACCCTGTTAACAAACAGCAAATAATGACGAGTTAACATGCTCCAGTGTGTTGATGTGTTCCTCCTCCAGGCATCCAGGTCCTCTGCTAGCCTGTGTGGGTAGATCTACAGTAGGAGGCGGGGGAAACAGAGGGGACCAGCACTAGAGAGCCCCAGACATTTTTATCTGCTTCCCTAATACACTGTTAATATCCCCAAGCAGATACACAAGTAACACACACCATCCTATCAGGCCTTAATAATATAATTTAAGAATAAATGGAGGGCTGCTGTCCTTGTCTGTCTTTACCTTTCTCTGTTTTCCAAACTCTCCCTGGTCAACATTAGTGAATTAGTTGTGTCTCATTCTAGTTAGCATGGTAGACTTAAACCCTAAATTAAAAACAAGCATGATATAGACAAGTAGAACAGTGGCTATGGTGTCTGTAATTTCGTCTCCTTCTCTTTGACTTGGAGCATGCCCATGCATGACAACTGGATGGATCTGAACTACCTGCCTCCATACGATCTCTTTACAATGCTCTTGACTTGATGGTTGCAATATAAGTTTTATGGTTTCAAAGTAGGAAGATACAATAGCAGTGATTTGCAAGTAACATTAAAATGGCCAAATTTTGGGAGACATTTTGTAAAATAACCTAATGATTATATTGCAATGGCAGCAAAGCCTCCATTATTGCATGACAGGACTGAAAATGCATTCATGCAGAAGCAGTTCCCCTGCACAATATCTCACAATCCATTTATTATTTAATTGGGATGAGCTAATTACATTCAAACACAATTAGGTCAAGTAGCCCTAGACCACTGCTCCCACTTTGGCTGAGACCTGCATGCATTTACAGCATACACACATCCTCCTTGAAACCAGCATTGAGATAGAAAAGAAACATGAAACATGCCCCCGACCAAAAATCTGATCTTCAACTACTTTTTCCTGCCAATGCTGTTGTGCACTTCCCTCTGCCGGCCACCGGTGGTGATGTGGGATGGTGTTCATGTCCTCTCCATGGGTGCTTGATTCTTCCTCTCCTCCTGACAGCCGACTACTGAGGTTGAGGTGAAGAAGAAGCTGTCGGGCTCCCTGATGGTGTCTGTGGACCAGCTCAATACCTCCTTTGGGCGGAAAGAGCGGGCCAACAGTGTCATGAGCGTCATTACCAACACACTAGTGGAGGGTACTGCCACTTTAACCCAGCTATTTAACCTGCTATCTCATTATTCTTTAACTAGGGCTGCTCTCATTGGTTGATTAGTTTGACATGAATTTCCTGCTTATCTGCTTTGCATATCCAAAAGTACCAGATACATACAATGCATACAATTTTGTCTATCATTTGATACCATTGCATGCGGTATGCTCAAGCACGCAAGTATGTTTGGTTTTGATGTGTGATCCGCGCTATGTCTTCAGAACTCGAGGAGTCTCAGCGCAAGTGTCCGCCATGCTGGTATAAGTTTTCTAACACATTCCTGATCTGGGAGTGCTCCCCCGCGTGGATTAAGATCAAGGAGATTGTGAACCTGATAGTCATGGACCCCTTCGTGGACTTAGCTATCACCATCTGTATCGTCCTCAACACCCTCTTCATGGCCATGGAGCACTACCCCATGACCACCGACTTTGAAGACATGCTGTCTGTAGGCAATCTGGTGAGTGACAATCTTTTTGTTTCATTTATTTTCATCTGTTTCACCGGTTAAGAATCTCCTCTGCTTCTTCCTTGCAACTCACAGGGAGGTGTTATTTTTGGGACCGTAATTGGCAGCTCTTTCATTGCTGATTCAGTGTTGAAAGGAAAAAAAATGTCTAACCCCCCTGCTGCTTCTGTGTATCCATGCAATTCTCATTTCTTCGCACACACGCACATACATTTTCCCATTCTTCTTCTTCTTCTTCTTCTTCTTCATCTATTTCTCTCCTCTGGTTGAGTAGAGCTGCTGTTTGCTTCCTGGGTCCAGCCTGCCTCTCTGCTGGTTGGCTGACTGGAGGGAGGCCTACATTAATATTTCACGGAGCCTGATCGATGAGCTCCTCTAAAATGGTGTCTGAGTCATGGCTCAGATAACTCAATCCAGCCACTTTCACGAGTGGCATGTTTAGGGAAACTGAGCTTGTTTTTTTTCTTTTCAGTATCATATGTTGTGTCAGCGTCCCGATGTGTCACAAATGACACATTTACATTTACTCATTTGGCAGACGCTTTTATCCAAATCGACTTACATATGAGAAACAACATACAATCATCAACAGAGCAACAACTACAGCACGAGATCTACAACCGACAATACATATTAACAAAAGCAGCATAAATACTAGTAAGCGCTAATGGCACACATCGCATCAATGGGGTAAATACCTAGGGAAAGAAGTAAGAGTTAAGTGCAATCAATACAAGACAATTGTAGGGGATAGAAAAAGAAGAGTACAGGAAGTGCATGTTAGATGTTAGGAGTTAGAGGTGTTATAAGAGGAAGTGTTCTCAGAAGAGATGAGTTTTCAAGAGCTTCTTGAAGTTAGAGAGGGACGCCCCTGCTCTGATGGCGTGTGGTAGCTCGTTCCACCATCGTGGTGTCACATATGCCAACAGCCGGGACTGGGATTGCTTTGTGTGAAGTGATGGCAGAGCTGACCAGGGCAGGAATAGAATGGTTGATTTTGAGAGATTCAGCAGACAAGTTTATGGGTGGAGGAGGTGGAAGAGGATTTAGTAGCGTTTTAAAAGTGGAAAATAATTTCCTTGAGTCAGTGACACGGCTAACTCTGTCATTATAAAACGCAGTTTTGGCAGCACTGATGCTTGTTGAGAAGGAGGACAGGAGCAGTTGGTAGCCCTTAAGGTGGGCAGGGTCTTTGGTTTTTCGCCATTTTCTTTCAGCGGCTCTGAGATCACTATGGAGCCCACGGATGGTATCAGTTAGCCATGGGTGGGACTGGTTTGGGCGGGCAGGCTTGGTGGATAGAGGACACAGGCTATACAGGCACGAGCTCAGTGTAGAGCAAAGAGATTGTGCGGCATCATTGACCTTGAGTGAGGAAAGTGTGTAGAGGGAAGGTAGAGCGGATGCTACCACTGAGGCAAAGTGAGTGAGGTTACGGAGGTTGTGGTGATGTGAGACAAATGGTGCTGGAACAATGGGCTGTTCCTGTAGGCATACTGTGAACCGAATGAAAAAGTGGTCAGATATGCGTAGAGGAATGACAGTTAGGCACTCGGTGGGACAGTTTCGGACAAGAACGAGGTCAGGCACCTTGCCAGCTTTGTGGGTCGGGGGCTGAGAACCCGAGTTAGATCAAAGGTCTGAATCAGAGACAGGAAGTCTGTTGAGTTTGATTTGTCCAAGCGAATGTTCATGTCACCGAGGACAAGTAATGGACAGTCATGATCTGGGATTTCAAGAGTAATTGTTGGACAGCGCAGCGGGGGTAGCGGTGTTTTCTGGTTTGATCCAGGTCTCAGTGAGCGCCAGTAGCCCAAGAGATAATGCGTTAGCATAAGTAGTGATAAAGTCAGCTTTGTTGACTGCAGACTGGCAGTTCCATGACCCAACAGAGAAGTAAACAGATGTGGGCGGTGTCTGTTTTAAAGGCTTGAGGAGTGCCTTATTTCTGTGCCTAGTGGTACGATACCTCTTATGTGCACTGGAGACAAGAGGAATAGTATGGTAGCACATGGTCTGAGTGTAGTTGTAACCGGTAGCTTTAGGTGAGTAGGTGTGCTTAAGAAAAGTAAAAAAGCTACTCTTGTAGGTGGCCTTGCTCGGTGGACTCGCATAGGAAGACTCGCTGCTCTTTACCCAAGTAGGTCTCCACACAAGGAGCTGACGCTGACGCTTCAGTAATAGGTTTCAGTAAAGTAGTGTGAGTCTAATTGCATACAGGTGTTGTGCATTCAGACTGATTACACCCAGCTGAGATTGCCCTCCGGATTACCGGATTATTGGATTTCAGTCGGTGGGACACAGTTGTTTGAGCTCGCTCAGTCGGCCTTCAGATTCTAGTAGAATGCTCAGGCAAAAGTCTAATAAAGATGAACCACTCACTGTATATGTGTGTGTGTGTGTGTGTTGGCACACATAAATGTGGAAAGGCATTAATTTACAATTGAAACATCATATTTACCACTTCTGCTACAGAATAATTTACCGGAAAAGGCCAGAAAATGGGTGGTACAGGTTAAACTTTTTAGGCCACCTTGATGCAATATGAGTCACCGTCTTACAAACAGAGACACGCGCGCGCGCACACACACACACACACACACACGTTCCATTGGTTTCTGTGATTGAGGATAACCCTCCATTATTTATTAGAACAGAAGCGCCATTTAATCTTTGCTGAATACAGAACAGCTGACACAAACACACACACGTACACACACAGCCTTGTGTCAATATCTTTGTGGGGACCTGTCATTGACATAATGCATTCCCTTGCCCTATACCCTAACCTTAACCATCACAACTACATGCCTAACCTTAACCCTTACCCTACCCTTACCGTAATCTAATGCTAACCTGAACCCTAAAACCAAATCTTGACCCTCAAAAAGCTCTTTAAACTTGTGGGTCCAGCATTTTAATCCCTATAAATCTGTAGATACATTTTGTCACAATATAACAGGTTATAGAGTGAAATTGAGTTTGTAACTCTCTTCTGCTACGTAGCAGAAAATATACATTAAAATAGAAGCAATTATAAAAATGGGAAACAGAAATAAACTATATTCAATGGAGCAGTGCTGGGGATGAATTTGAGTTTAAAAGTCTGATAGCTTGGGGGAAAAAGCTGCTCTGCAGTCTGGTGGTGCGATTGCAGAAACTTCTATATCTCTTTCCAATATACTAATATATATATAATATAGCAAAACAAGCCCACACACACATTAACTAGATATGCTGCCTCTTTAAATTATTGGATGTATCCTTCTAGTAATTCATTAATTTGCAGTTACCATCGGGGTTATTTGTAATGTGATTTTTCTTAAACATCTGTGATGCACAACTCATATGATGGGTCAGATCAAATATCACACATTTCACCACCCATCATGCTTCACATTCTCATGTGTTCTGTGAAACATGGTGTTGAGCCAAATCCATATTTTCAAGTGTGTTCTCTTTCTTACCTGCCAGGTGTTCACGGGGATCTTTGCCGGGGAGATGCTTTTCAAGCTGGTGGCTATGGATCCGTACTACTACTTCCAGGAGGCCTGGAACTGTTTCGATGGTTTCATTGTGACGCTGAGTTTAGTGGAGCTGGCTCTGGCTGACGTTGAGGGCCTCTCAGTCCTGCGGTCGTTCCGATTGGTAAATACTCATTTTAGATCCTTGCTAATGAAAACCAAATCGAGATAGCATGTGTAGTTAGCATGTTAGCATCTGGAATACGCTTTGATGTTTATGCTGTTTTTACTTCACTGAAGTGAAGCAGCAAGTTAGTAAAGCTAAAATGCTGTGACTAAACCATATCCCTCCCATTCTTTCCACCCAACCCACTTCAGCTGAGAGTGTTTAAGCTAGCCAAGTCATGGCCCACCCTCAACATGCTGATCAAGATCATTGGTAACTCGGTGGGAGCCTTGGGGAACCTGACTCTGGTGCTGGCCATCATCGTCTTCATCTTTGCTGTGGTGGGCATGCAGCTGTTTGGCAAGAGCTACAAAGACTGTGTGTGTAAAATCGCTGCTGACTGTGAGCTGCCCCGCTGGCACATGAATGATTTCTTCCACTCCTTCCTGATCGTCTTCCGGGTGCTGTGCGGTGAGTGGATCGAGACCATGTGGGACTGCATGGAGGTGGCAGGCCAGGGCATGTGCCTCATCGTCTTCATGATGGTCATGGTCATCGGTAATCTCGTGGTGAGTGTCCAGACTGGTGGGGTGGACGGGGTTTTTCAGAGAAAGCCATCTTTAAAGAATTATAATGTGGTCAGAGATTGAACAATCAGGACTCAACATCCAGTAACTGATTTTCTATTCTGTGTCCAAAGGTGTTGAACCTGTTCCTTGCCTTGCTGCTGAGCTCATTCAGCGCTGACAACTTGGCTGCGACGGATGACGACGGTGAGCCCAATAACCTGCAGATCTCCGTCATGCGCATCAAGATAGGCATTGCGTGGATAAAAGCGAAGGTGGCGATACTGGTGGCCAGTCTGCTGAAGAAACCACCGATGGAGGACGAGCAGAAGCCTTTGGATGACATGTATGACAAGAAGCTGAACTGCATTGCTAACCACACCGGGGTGGACATCAACCGTGACCTGGACTATGCCAAGAACGGGAACGGCACCACCAGCGGTATTGGCAGCAGCGTGGGCAAGTATATGATTGATGAGGACCACATGTCGTTCATCCACAACCCGAACCTGACTGTCTGCGTGCCCATAGCTGTGGGAGAGTCTGACTTTGAGAACCTCAACACAGAGGACTTCAGCAGCGAGTCGGACAATGAGAACAGCAAAGAGGTCAGTGAGAGGAGTGCATTATCCATTTGTTGTAATTCATCAATAAACTGGTATTCAGGCTGGAAATGACAAAACAATGACTGGAATCTGCAGCACACATAACAATAAAACTACATTTTTAAAGCAAATTATTAAAATTTTAAACTTTTAGAATATCAACATGTAAATATTGGGAAGCTCCATGTTTTGTTGTTTTTGTTGTTTATAGTCCTCAGCTACTCTACACCGTGCCATTTCCTCTCTCAGGACATTAAAACCATGGCTGTTTAGACACTAATATAACTCCATTACTCAGCAGGGTTATCTAGAGTGGCTGGAGCAGGCAGGCAATGGGGGATGAAATGGATATCTACTGACGTATGTCTTTTGACGAAATGTATTTATAAGACTTTCAGAGCAGATGCCATTTTATATTCCACATCAGTGTTCATGTGGGTGATATATGATTGTTATGGTGTCCATCTCAATACGGAAAGAAACCTCTGTGATCAAATAGCCTAGTACTTAGTTTAGTTAGTTAGTTTTTTTTCCTTTTAGAGATTGAGCCAAAGCAATTTGGAAATAACGTGAAATGTACATTTCCCGACAGGTTCCAGAAGGCTTCATCAGCTTTCCTCATCATAAGCAATTCCTTAATATAATTCCGTTTCCTTGCATGTTTATTTGTACGTTTGTGCTCATACGTCTGCATCTCTGCAGCTGGATGACACCAGCTCATCAGAGGGCAGCACCATCGACATCAAGCCAGATGTGGAGGAGGTGGTGGTGGTGGAGGCGGTTGAGGAATACATGGAACCAGAGGCGTGTTGGACAGATGGTGAGACCACTTCTCCCACTGCACCCATTTCCTCTACTCCACAGCACAGAGACTCCCCTGGGCTGAGTGGAAATGAAAGGGCAGTGGGGGGAAGGACAATTCCATTATGAAGGATCACTCACCCATGGAGACTCTTAATCTATTTATCAGTCTATCTGACAGTCTGTCTGTCTATCTGTCTATTATGCTTACATAATTGCAGATAACTTTAGAGATCATTATGTATTTGTCAAACCTAAAAAAATTATTCAGTAATAGAAATCATGAATATAGGTAGTTATCAGACAAACATGTGGGTTTTTATCTGTGTACAGTTAGATGGTACAGTATGAGCAGTGAAATTAACATAGCTCAGTTGAATTCCTGTTTGTCAATGGGATCTAGTGGCAGCCCGTCTCAAAAGTAGGAAAATTCCCTTCTTCTTCATCTTCTAATGACAGATGACTGCTCAAACTGAATTCTAATAGGTGTGTAAAATCTTTGTCAAGACAAGAAAACAAAAAATTGAGGCAAATAATAAAAAATATTTAACACTTAGCATTGGAGAAGTTGTGGCTTAGAAGTGTTGCTACTTGATCCCAGAAACATACATGATTTGAACTAAGCTATTGTTACCTTATTCATTCCACTATCAAAACAACATTCATGCAGAGGTATAAAAAGGGCTTCCAATCTGGATAAGCCGAGCAGAACACTGGACTGTAACGTGCCATTAAAACTTATTTAACTATATTTAATGTCGTCTCTCCTCCTGTGTGTCCTCAGCTTGTGTGGCCAAGTATAAGTGCTGTTATCTTGACATCACTGTGGGTTGGGGGAAGAAATGGTGGTGGTTGAGAAAAACCTGCTACCTGATTGTGGAGCACAACTGGTTTGAGACCCTCATCATCTTCATGATTCTCCTCAGTAGTGGCGCCCTGGTAAGGAGGCCCGTGGTGGCATGTTGCATCCTCTGCAAACACAGAACAACAGACTCTGCAGTTACATGAAAATTTTAAAACACAACAAGTATAAATAAAAAATTTAATTTAATTTATATGCCAAATCATTACAGAGGTTGTCTCATTGCACATTGTATATTAACCTCTAAATGAAACACGTTAACTGAAAATCCAATCAAGATGATGATTAAATAAAGATGACTCATTAAACATAAAGGTACTTCACAGGGACCAGTGTATGTTTACAGTATGTCAGTGAGGAGGTAAAACAAGTCGATCAATGGCGCAGTCAGTTTGGTTGCACAGTTTCAGAGCTGCTGGGCTGGGGGAGGGGCCAGGCACGCCTGTGATTAATGGACTGTGCCATTTATCAAACAGGGGATCTATTCCTGGGGATGGAGTGGGGCCTCATTCTCAAGCATGTCAACTGTTACTAAAATAAGAGGAAAGACTGCTGCGAATCTACATGAGCCATGGAGTAATTTGTAATATTTCACACAGAACAGATATTTTTTTAAATCTAGTAAATCACTGTTAGTGATCAGCAATGAGCGGGCTGTAGTGGTGTATACAATTCCATTAGTGGAATCATAAATCATGAGGTGTAATATTTTCCTTCTTCTTGGCTGATGTATGTTTCCTGTTTCTCCACAGGCCTTTGAGGATGTGTACATCGAGCAGAGGAAGACCATTCGGATCATTTTGGAGTATGCCGACAGGGTTTTCACCTACATCTTCATCCTGGAGATGTTGCTGAAGTGGGTCGCCTATGGTTTTGTGAAGTATTTCACCAATGCCTGGTGTTGGCTGGACTTCTTCATTGTGGATGTAAGTCCACCTCTTGTTTCATCTATCGTGTCTATGTAGACCAGAGCAGAAGAGCAGTTACTTGGTCCTCAACCACACCCTGGTCCAACAGCAACACACCAGCATAAAGATAGATACAGTCTATTAAACAGCATAGCTAATGCTAATTTCTGCTGTTGTTACCGTACCTGTAAATAATACAATAATTAGTCTTTTGCCTCATTAGATCATTATGAACCACATCAAATGCACTACATATATTACTTACATACAGGATATGAAGTTTTTATAATTCTATTTATGTGTTACCCCTATTGTTGTCTGTTGGGTGTGGTTAGGTTTGAAAAGTCAGGCTATTAATAAAATATCCGCTTCATGGTATGTATTAGGTGAGAGGGCATGTTGTTTACAGTGAAGACACCTCTGTATTTAATTTACTCATGCAACAAGGGCAGTGTTTTACAAGACTGCATCGCAGTCTGTCCATTTCAAGGCCACACATGCCAGTCACTTTTTACAAATCTATCAAGCAACCATCCCTATTTTTACCTGGTTTATCACTCTGAGATGCTTGAATATGTACAACAATTATATGCTTGTGAATTGAAACACTACACTACGCAACTATTTAAGCATGGATAAATTAGAATCAGTCAATACAAAAAAAAACATATTCAACTCATACTCAGAGCAATGGGACGTGTCAAAGATGTGTCTCTGTAAAGCTGTCTTTGCCTGTGTCTCTGACCTGTAAGATGTTTGATATGTGCCTTTGTCCTCTCTCTCTCTCTGTGTACTTTTCTGCTCCTTGTGTCAGTCAAGATTGAAAGACCAGAACGGGGAATGTTCTTACGTCTATTCTTTGGTAGTTACAGATAATGACAAAGATAACGTCTTATTTTGTTTGTTTTTAAGACGACTTAACCTTAGATTGTGATGACATGAATTTCCGATGGGTTGGGAGAAGTGAGAGGGATCATTTTAATGGCTAGAAGCTTAAAGCTTTTGAATTTTACATAAATGTTGGATCAAAGAGTAATCTGAGTGGCAGAATTGGATAGACTAAGAAATTCCTTGACTTCTGACTTTCTCCTTGAACTAACCACCTCTCCGCAGTGTCCAACACCTCAGCCAATACCTGTGAATGGACTCCTATCAATGGCCAGAGGTTGCCATGTTGGTTCATTATAAGCTCCTGTATCCCAGACCCCTGCAGCAAACATACATTTATTACATACCATAGATAATGCAACTTTTTAATCGAACATTCTACATTTATGCATTTATACATTTTAGAAGTTGTACGGCTTAAAACTACACAGAAGTATACAAAGACTTCCTAAGCATTCAGTACACAGCTATCTTTAAACCCTACATTCAGGGTTGACACATACAGCACACACAGAGCTTGTAGCAATTATGACGATGCCACACTGTACTGATTCTGGATATTGCCATTGTAGACTCCCTTCCCTGTAGGTGTGTTGTCCAGCCCAACACTTGGGACTGTGCAGGCTGCCACGTTTCCCAAGTTGTGAACATGTTACAAAGAGTGACATCCCTTCTCCCGCCCTTTCCCCGTCCTCCTTTTATTCCCTCTTGAAAGTGTAACCTCAGGAATGTGGTGATATTGTGCTGAGATGTAATGATGGTGGGTGACAGGCGGCCGGCGGTAAGTTTGGTCTTCACTAGCGCTCCCCCTGTTCACAAAAAAAAGACTTGTGCTTGATGAGTCTGGGTTGTGTTGTGGCCTGACTGTGCCTCTGCTGTCCTGTGTTGTGGGGTGAAACCATTGCCATGGACTCAGAAAGGGGGGGGCACCATCATTAGACCGGCCTGTATTTTTCTCTGAGAGTGGATGTGCCTGACTCTTTGTGTGAGTGTGTTCCTCCTCATTTCCCTTGTGTTGCTGTATCTTTCTGTTACCCATTTGATTTGTGTTTTTCAGATTTTCATTACAAGAATGCGTTTGTGTTATATTATGGATTGGCTAAAAATGGCTCTGGGCATAAGATATGTTAAATAGTTAAGTGTTTTGTTAAATCAGTTAAGAAATACACTTTGCAGCATTATTAATGGAGAACCCAGTCAGATATTTGCAATAAGTGAAGTAGTATATTTTTAACATTTTGCTTACATTGTAGGAATAAGAATAGTTATTTATGTTATAGTAGTTGTGTAAATAGCTAATGCAGGAAATTCTTGATACTGAGGTGTGTGAGTGTGAGGATGATAGGTGTCATACTCCATTCATCTTTCTTTTTCACTCAGATTACTATCATTGTTTTGTTGTGTTTTTTTCCCCCTTTGTTTTTAGTTTGTTTTATTTCTGTTTGGTTTGTGCTGTCGTCATCATGGGATCACAGCCCCAGATGTCATTGGCCTTGCCTTGCAGAGCTCTGTGAGAAGGACGTTGAGGCGCTGAGGTCACTACCACACAGCTGGCCCAGCAGGGGGCCAGAGGCCAGGCACCCCAAAGGGGGGCTCTTCAAGGGGTCAGGCTGAAGGTGACAATTACCCCAAACACCGTAGTGTAGATCAAGGCAAAATCTTTATTTTACTGTCTCCCCACCAGAACAGCAGCTAACTTATTCAAGAGATATGGTTATTGATTTAAATAGGGGCTTTGTGCCAAAGTGTAAGTACAGAGTCTAAATAAAGGCCCTGTCCAGTACATCCTGGATCCGATGTTGGACATGGTCCAACACTCATATATACAGTAGGAAATCTCAGTCCATGCTTATCTGCTGTTCTTTCCATAGTTTTGATGCATACCACCCTTAAATGGTTGAAAGGTTGGTCTTTTGTAATCTATGTTGATGATGTCATCAGTCAAAATGAAGATTTTGCCTGTTACAAACCTCCCTCCGTGACTTTGGTAAGCTTTGGATGTTGTGTACTTCTTGCGGTGAGTTTGACCGGTTGGTGTCGGTGGCTGGTTGGAGGTGCTTTCACATGTGTTCACTGTTGATATTTTTCCTTGTTTGTAAGGAACTGGTCCTCCCCCTTGTTGCAGTCCTCCCAGCATCCAGACCGTGAAAATTGCAAAAAATAAAAAGACTTCATACAATTCCTGTGACCATGTACTAATTCTTGAACAAACAATTTTCTCTCAATTTGACTGAATTTATAAGACTTTGAGCCTAGATTTCAATACAGACGCCCACTCCTGCATTTTACATCTAGAATAATCTGCATTCAGCCAAAGAATCCTTCTTTACAAAGCGTCCCTGTGCAGCAGACAGCCTGTAATGGCTGCCCTAGCACACTTGAGGTGACTTCATCATGGCTAAGTCATTCCTGCACTTCTCACCAGCCCTCAAAGAACATTAGTGCAGCTTATTGACCACATTCCCCATTGTCCATTTCCTCCCTTGTTAACAATGCAATACTGAATATGTGTTAAGCTTAGATGGCCCAAAGCCATAGGGGATTCACAATAACCAAACCATAACTCAAGCCACTTTGTCTACATTTACATCACGGCGATAAGAGTTCTGTACATTTACGATATTGCTGTGAATGACTGTATATACAGTTTTTGTGAAATAATGACATAATTTAAGATTTCTTTGGCTGCTTTGCCTTGGTGGCTGCTGTTGGATGTGAGAGGGGCTGCACCGGTTTCTTTGAGGTTGTGTGCTGTTATTGTTAACCGTTTGTTAACTGTGTGTAACTCGACTATACTCTGTGTACTTTTGTCCTTTCAGTGCCATCCAGTGCTAATAACTATATCCAGTCTGCCCCTTAACCTCCATCCCTGTTTCTTGTGCGTGGTTCATGTGACTGTGGCTCTCCTATTTGACTCTAATTGCTGTGTGACATTTGATTTGATGTCTGAGAAAGAAAATGATAAAAATGACACACTTGTACATGTTTACTTGTATTCTTTCTCTTAGGTTCCGTTAGTTTGTCTGTCTTAAATTATATGGGATTTTATGCCTCAGCCCAAGAGCGACAAGGAGAGACAATGTTAGAGGGGCAAGGGTAAGGCTCTCAAGTCTGTTGGGTTTTTATCAGCTTCTACAGGGTAACCTCTCTCCTTCCCTCCCTCCCCAACTCCTCTTCCTCTGCTCTGCCCAGTCCCTTCGCTTGTATCTTTACTAAATCATGTAGCACTCTTTTCTGCCTAATTTACACGCTATATGAGTCTTATGTCTCTATCTCCTCTCTTTCTCTCTCAACCACAAATTTCTTTGCAGGTACAAAGGACTTTTCACATCTCCTCAACTGCCCCAAAATAACTGACAAACAATCCCTATGGCCTACTGCTACTAAAAATACTACGCACATAAAACCTATACTAAACATTGACCTTCTCTCTCAGTGTATATACATGTATAAATGCAATATTATACATGCATATACATGCATAGATTTATGTGTGTATGTTAAGCAACTCTCCACCTATGCCAGGGTCGTCTCTCTTCCCTAGTGAATATTCTCACTTCTAACAGTTTGGAACCTCTTTTGCTTCTCTGTTTTTGTGTAGGTGTCTATAGTCAGCCTTGTAGCTAATGCGCTGGGCTACTCCGATCTAGGGCCCATTAAATCACTCAGGACACTAAGGGCCTTGAGACCCCTCAGAGCCTTGTCACGTTTTGAAGGGATGAGGGTAAGATCCAAAGCTAAGCAGCTGATCCTTCCGCATGCCCATTCAACAGTTTAAAGCATGCTAGAACTGATCTAAAAACAAACTAAGAGGACAAAAAAAGAACTCCAAAACATTGGGGGATTGTTTTTAAAACCAGGAAATGAAAGCCAAGAAGTCACCTTTCCATGCGCAATCCTGTACCATGCCTTTGTTAGAGCGAAAGAACAAACAAATAAGTCATGATGCAGCTGGGAGACTGAGTAAAGTAACAGTAACGTTGTATTGCCAGCAGAACAACATGCATTTGAATTGAATTCCTTAAACAAACAAACAAAAAAATCTACATACAAATTGATTTGTTTTGTAATAAAAATGATCCAAAGAGCAACAGAAATGCTTTTTCACAAAGCTGCCTCATCACATAAGTGATAAACAAGAAATTCTGATTTCTTTGTATCTTCTTGATTGGCCAAAGTGAATGTGAAATTGATCAAAGCTAACCAAACTTACACACCATCTCATAGAGCATTCAAATGAACAATTAGCTCTTCATTTGGCCTGATTCTCAACCACTGCTTTTAATTGAGAACCCCCCTCCCCTCCCATACCACCCCACCCCACCCCCACCCCACCCCCCAGCTCACACCATCCCTCAATGCATCTGGCATCGAGAACAACCAGCAGGAACCAGGGAGCTGCAGGACACCAAAACCTCTGCACAGCCAGTCACACCAAAACTCTGCATGCAGGGCGGCTGCCAAACAACCATTCAGAGGAATCTGTCCTATTTGAATTCAAGCAGTTCAGTGGTTTACAGAGCAGAAATCACTTGCCACGACAGTACCTCTGGTTGTTTCAGCCATCTCTTCCTAAAAACACACAGATCTGATTGGTCATCTCTGTGACTGGTGTTAGCGATAGGTTGCACCTGGTTGTTGTCACCCGTAGTCCCTTCTGTCCCTTTCTCTTTCCTTCTTTATAAATCTCTTGATCTCACTCTCTTTTACTACTCAAAACTCTTGGTCTGGTTGCCTTGTCTTCTACTTTGAGCTTATCCTCTTCACCTCAGCCCCTCCCCACCTCCTCCTCAGCCCCCACATGTGCAGCACTTTGCAGCACACACCCCACCCTCCCCCCCTCCTCCTCACCCCCCTTATCCCTCCACTCCTCACTTCACCTCGACCCGGTTCGGTTGGGCCAGACTGCTGGAGGGTCACCACACTCTCTCCTGCTTGTCCAGGATCTTTCTGCATCAGGGACTCAGACAGAAACCACACACTCACAGTGTTGTGGCTTTGGGAGGAAAATATTTGTTAAGCTTCTGCCAGTGTCACTTTGGGTCGCACCATCTGATCTGCTAACAGTCCATTCTGGTGGCAGGATATTAGAGTAAATGTTTCTAACCACTGTCCATATTAAATACTTAAAATCTATTTTGAATACCTTATGTTGGGAATGCAGGCAGAAGCTTAGCAAATATGCTAGGCTGCCATTTCACAAAAGGCATTACTGCTGTCATGTCATGGCAACACATACTGTAGTGCATACAGCAGGCCCCGGCTTCCTGTTGCCTTCCACTCCCACAGGAAGTGAAACTGGGAGGCAACAACGGGCCCAGATAAACTTTGACTTTGAGTTCTGGATCTGGGTGGGTGGTGGCCCATAGGTTGACTTTCACTACAGCGTACGGACAACACTCTCAACCCTAGACAGACAATGTGTCGCCCCTCTTTAGCATGTCCCAAAAATGACAGACCAGCAGGGGAAGAAGGCCTGTGCAATTTTTTAGTGAGTGGATTGATTACTGTGAAGTCTCATTCATACTAGACATCCAGCGACTAAAATGTGATGCCATTGCACATGAGCAGACATCAGTGCTTCTGGGCCCTGGATACGCTATATGGATGTTGACATGAATATTTCACTGTAAATATATATGTTTAATTGCTAATTATGGGATGGGAAATAGGTCTGTCAATAAGTTTATGTCATTTTTGGGGTTGGAAATCATGGCACATTTGCTTTAAGATATTGTATTAATGCCAATACCAATGCCCCTATGAATGACCTCATTCACTGGGTGTATGTGGTCAGAGAGGCGAGGGTGGCCCAGTAATGCAATGGGAAACAAACAGAGGAATTTGATCCTGCTGTATCAATTTTTACTATATGTCTATGTTCATCAAATAAGTTACCATTTTGTATGAATTGAAAACTGAAAATTTGAGGTCAAAGCAATAAATAAATGAATAGGGAAGTAAATGAATGGAGAGATGACACCATATGAAAGAGATTCTGGAGAGTTAGAATGATGAGAACGTTTATATCCCCGTGGGTCGAGTGTCACAGCACGATGCATCGCAGAGGCCAATGCGAGCCGTGCAGCTTCAATTGGACACATTGCACTGCTTAACATGCAATGATTATGGGCTGCTTTGACTATGTACTTTGCTCTCTCTTTCTCTTAATGCTGCTTTATAATCTCGGTCCTACTTTTTTGAGCAATGCATTGTACAGGAGTGACAACATCTCTAGCCATCCTTACCCCGGTTTCAGTAAATTCCCTTTCTATTCACCCTTTTTCCTGACGAACTTGCTGAAGTTTAATTTACCCAAAAGATGTTGAAATGACAATGATTTTGTAGTTTTATCTTTTGCCAGCTATTAAAGGTATTAGTCATCATGGGGTCTTGGGACATAATCTCTGAACCCCAATCACTTTAATCACCTGTCTTCACTATGAGCAGGTCAACACATATTCCAGACCAATGTAGTTTCTCAGCTCATATTTTGCTGTGTACATATTTGTCAGGCACCCATTCATACCATGTAAATATCAGAAAGGCTCGTCAGACGCACAAGCAAGCAAAGCTTCAACCATTATCTCTTTTTCTGCTATCTCTCTATCCACACATTTCCCTATGTATTTATTTATTGATTTGAGGAGTTCCTGAGATTGCACAATGCCATGTAACACGCATGTACTATAACTGCCGATGCACATTATGCATTTTTGAAAGCCATTTTCCCTCTTTCTGAGAATGCTTTCCACACAGCATGGCCTAATTCTTTTTTTTTAAACACTGAATATTTGAAAGCGGTTGAATTGTATCTCAGATTGAGCAAAGAGCCATTCTCTCAGCAAGTGCAATGGCAACACTGTGGGGGAAAGACTTTAGACCACTTTTTTTAGGCCTATAATGGTGTTTGAAAAATATCATTCTTAAGCCATTTTCTTTTAGCATTTTACATTTTACACAATATTTTAACAGTCAGCCTGTGAAGGTCGTGCACACGCTGAGAGAATCCTGCTCTAGAACTCCTCCCTGTCTGTCTGTAATGAGGAGGGAATATGGCTCCACAAAACGAGTCTGCCAAAGACATGCATGCTCAGCTGTCTGCCTGAGAGCTGCTGGTCGGCCTGCCTAACACTGGTAGTGAACGGTTCACTATGTGCTGAGCTTATTACTGGCTATGATAAATCTACGGCATATCAGATTGGATTGCTGGACAGGCCTAGAGTTTGGGGTGGTGGTGGGAATTATTATTCTTTCATTGATTTTATCTTACTGCTAATGTGTTTTATTGTTTGACTTAGTAGCATTGAAAAGGGACAGTAAGGTTAAGAATATTGACTGTCTAAGGTTGGGGTGGTAAGAGTGGACACTTCATAGTGGTATGGCAAACACTTTAATTTTTTACTGACGTTATGAGCTTTATAACGTAAACAGTACGCACATCTATTTTGTCCAAATACTATAAATTGTATTTCTATTATTACTTAATTGTTATATTATATTTTGGATCTATACGTGTTTAATAAAAAAAAAATATATATATATGTATATATATGTATATATATATATATGTATATATATATATAAGGTCAACAACAGGAGCATTTAACAGTTTTGTGAGTCTCTGGAGAGATACAGCTTTAAAACAACCACTGGGAAGCAGTGTGTGCACATATGCCTGAGTCTGTGTGTGTCTGAGTTTAATGTGTGTGTGCCTGTAACCATATGAAAAACAACATTAGGATCATCTATGTTGTAAATTGTACAATTGCTACAATAATTTACAGTACATGAACTCACAATTAAAAACTGTCTGCATATTTTCTACAACCCTGTAGTAGTTTAGTACCACACGTCAATGGCATTGATGTCATGTGCAAAATAATATGCGTACTATTCTACCCTGTATAAAACATGAAATAGTAATCTGCGTTTTATGAAAGTGGCTGTAATCAGGAAGTCACAAGATGTCCCCAAATTATTGTGTTTTATATAAAAGGTTTTAAATTAAATTGTAGATTTTACATCATAAAAGTGTGATTCTGATAGATAGTGTGTGTGTGTGTGTGTGTGTGTTTGCTTGAGTATTCTTGCTGCATGCTTCAACAGAACAAAACATCTCATTCAATCAATCAATCAATCAATCAATCAGTGTTGCTCTATTGAGAACAGGACTGAAACAGAGCTCCTTCCCATTAACTCCCCACACATCTGTATCTATATCACAAGGGTGTGTAGTGCTTATTTTCGGCTACATTCACTTATAATAGCATTAAAGTGCTGCTCATAATGCCACCTGTAACAAAGTGTTGAATAGCTTTTTAAGTACTTAGTGTAATGCCATAACAGTATGTAGTGTCTTGGGGGGGGGGGGGGGGGGGGGGCTGAATGAGCTGTGTTAGATTCCTGGTTCTCACTCATATCGTATCCTGTCTTCCCTGGTCTGGTCTAGGTGGTAGTCAACGCCTTGGTGGGTGCCATCCCTTCCATTATGAATGTGTTGCTGGTTTGCCTCATCTTTTGGCTGATTTTCAGTATCATGGGGGTCAACCTGTTTGCGGGCAAGTACTACTACTGTTTCAATGAGACATCTGAGGAATACTTTCCCGTCGACGAGGTCAACAACAAGACCCAGTGTGAGGACCTCATAAGAAGAAACCATACGGAGGTCAGGTGGAAGAATGTCAAAATCAACTTTGACAATGTGGGCGCGGGCTACCTGGCCCTGTTGCAAGTGGTGAGAGTGTCACTCCTCCTCTGCTCTCTGACTCCATTTCTTGTTTCATGCTAACTTGTTTTTCTTTCTCATTTTCCTATGCACTTTTCTTTTTTTTCTTTCTGTGCACCACCTGAGGGTCTGTTGTTGCTTCAAACTCCACTTGCTTTCACAGTAGGCCTACTCTTAGGCTGTCTATTGCTCATATTCATTATCTATATTTGGTGTTTCTCCATGCTCTTTTCTTCTTTTACTTATTTCTTTCCTTGCACAAGCTGTACCACAGGACATGCATCAGTTTTGGTTTGAGTTTGAGTTTCTTTGATTATAATTTAGAATATTCTTGATATTTTACTTGTTCTCTACAAATGTATTTAGTCATGTCTCTCTTTTGAAAGGCCACATTCAAAGGCTGGATGGATATTATGTACGCAGCTGTGGATTCCAGAGAGGTATATCCATTGTTTCATCAATATATAATGTAATGCTCATTTATTTCACTGTATGCCAGACTGTGAATAAGCAGGTCTTAAAGGAAAACTTATTCACGTTCTTGCTAAATAAGCCAGCTTCATATTGATCATACAGAGATGAGAGTGATATTGAGCTTTTCATCAAACTCTTGGCAAGAAAATAAAAAAAAGTAAAAGTAGTGTATTTTCAAATTAATTGTCAAATTATTTCTTTCACTTGTGTTAATAAAACACTACAGCTAACACTGTTCCTCCTCCCTCCAAGGTGGAAGACCAGCCCGACTATGAAGTCAACATCTACATGTACATCTACTTTGTCGTTTTCATCATATTTGGCTCCTTCTTCACCCTCAACCTCTTCATTGGTGTGATCATTGACAACTTCAACCAGCAGAAGAAAAAGATAAGACCCGTTCTGTCTCCTTATCCCCTGTCTTGCTTGAGGAGTTTCCATTTAAAAAGTGTCAGAATATGGTTATAACCAAATCTTTGTTTATCCTTTTACTTTGGAGGTCAGGATATCTTCATGACAGAGGAACAGAAAAAGTACTACAATGCCATGAAAAAACTGGGGTCCAAAAAGCCACAAAAACCCATTCCTCGACCGCAAGTATGTATTTTCTCAGGATTACTCCTTTTGATCAAGTGTTCAGATTATTCAACATATGATGCTTTTGGTTGAAACCTCAGTAAATCTCAACTTTATCCCTCTTTTTTTCCTCTTTCCTTGTAGAACAAAATCCAGGGCATGGTGTTTGACTTTGTGACGCAGCAAGTCTTTGACATTTCCATCATGATACTCATCTGCCTCAACATGGTCACCATGATGGTGGAAACAGATGATCAGTCAGATGAAACAGAGCTCGTCCTCTACTGGGTCAACTTCATTTTTATTGTAGTCTTCACCACAGAGTTCTTGCTGAAGCTCTTTGCCCTTCGCCACTATTACTTCACCAATGGCTGGAATATCTTTGACGTGGTGGTGGTCATCCTGTCCATTGTCGGTGAGTGAGGGAGGTGGAAGACATGGAGGAATGAGGGAGTAACTTGGGATTGTCACCTCCAGAATTTTGTTGTATTCTGATGGTATTCTCTTCTTTTCCCTTTTTTCCTTTCTCTCAGGCATGTTCTTGGCTGACATCATTGAGAAGTACTTTGTGTCACCGACCCTGTTCAGGGTGATCAGGTTGGCTCGTATTGGCCGTATCCTCCGTCTGATCAAAGGAGCTAAGGGCATCCGGACCTTACTCTTTGCTTTGATGATGTCACTGCCAGCCCTGTTCAACATTGGCCTACTGCTCTTCCTGGTCATGTTCATCTTCTCCATCTTCGGCATGTCTAACTTTGGCTACGTAAAACATGGAGCGGGCATTGACGACTTGTACAACTTTGAGACCTTTGGCAATAGCATGATCATTCTGTTCATGATCACAACGTCGGCTGGATGGGATGGCTTGCTGTTGCCGATCCTCAACTACCCACCAGACTGCGATCCCAGTTTGGAAAACCCTGGTACATCAGTGAAGGGCGACTGTGGTAACCCATCAGTGGGAATCTTCTTTTTTGTCATGTATATCATAATTTCTTTCCTGATTGTGGTCAACATGTACATCGCCATCATCCTGGAGAACTTCAGTGTGGCCACAGAGGAAAGCGCTGATCCTCTCAGTGAAGACGACTTTGAGACCTTTTACGAGATCTGGGAGAAGTTTGACCCTACTGCGTCTCAGTTCATCACTTTTGCCAAGCTGTCTGACTTTGCTGACGCACTGGAGCATCCACTTCGTGTGCCGAAGCCCAACACAATAGAACTAATTGCCATGGACATGCCCATGGTGAGTGGCGATCGCATTCACTGCCTGGACATCCTGTTTGCCTTCACAAAGCGAGTGCTGGGTGACAGTGGTGAGTTGGACATGCTGAGGCAGCAGATGGAGGAGCGTTTTGTGGCAGCCAACCCCTCTAAGGTGTCATATGAACCCATCACCACCACACTTCGCCGCAAACAGGAGGATGTCTCCGCCAGAACTATCCAGAATGCCTACCGCACCCACCTCATCAGGCGTGGCATCATCTTCAAGCGCCATACTTTTACTAACAATAAGCTCGAGAACGGCGGGACCAACAATGAGAAGAAGGAGAGCACACCATCCACAGCCTCTCTTCCCTCTTATGACAGCGTGACCAAACCTGACAAGGAGAAGCAGGATGAAAACAAGGAGGAGTGGGCCAGGAAAGAGAAGGACAAAAACCAAAAAGATGAGTGGGAATCCAAGTGTTAGGGTTCAGTGACTCTCGAAATCCAGTAAAACACAGTGAGATGAGACTCTGAGCCCAAACCCAACAAATGTAGAAAAAGTCATTTGCAAGTAAGAAAAAAAACCCAACAAAAATATATAAAAAAATGTTTACAGACTTCAATACTACTGAGGCAATGTGGTTTCTTATGTCGTCAAAGACAGCTGAACCAAACCCAATCAGTTTACCACGGAACTGCAGCATAGTGACCAAGTTCATGAAAATGAGGAACAAATGCAAAATGAAAAACAATGACACCGGTGTGCTGGCCAATGACACACATTTCTTTGGGGACCAAATGCCAAGGCACATAAATCTCTGCTAGATGACTGAAGAATTGCAAAATCCCTGCCACCACCGAGTGTGGACCCCCGCAGCAAAGCGCCAATGCTACGGGACTGGATCATACTAGAACTGTATTAGCAGTCTAAAGGAGGGTCTGTAACACTGCATTTACCGTCTTTGTCCAGAAAGAAAAACAATAATCAACCAAGCAAGTTTAGTGAGGAAGAAAACACTAGCGAGGGAGGGGGAAACCCAGAACCATAGACAAAGATTTTTTTGTTTGTGCTGGGTATACTTGCATCTCAACTCACATTATTTGAGCAGCAAAACAAGATAACATTTAGCCCATGTCACTAGTCTTTTCATCTCCTCTTTGTTATACTGACACTGAAAAAGACATTTTCTACATGGGCTTTCACACTGACTGGGAAGGGGGTCATTAGTCATTGTTTTGACTTGGGCTGAAGGAGACTTGCTCAGACCGAGTTCCAGATAAATTATAATTATTGTGCTCGTTCAATGCATAGAAATGACTTGCATGAAGGCATGTTTTGATCAGGAATCATGCATGAGTAATCATAGTCCACAAGACACTAATTCTCAGACCACTGCAGTGACTTGACTATAGTTTGAGGCTGTCCACTGGGGATATTACGAGAACTATAAGTGGAGAATGAAGATTATGGATAGATGATTTATAGAATTTTGGGGAAGTGAGAGTCGTATGATCCTGCCCTTCACTAGTTTTGCTTTTCTACTGACAGATCTTTTAATTAAGCCATTGATTAAAATGTCTGGTGAATGAAGGATGTAAGCAATCAGAGAATCGGATCAGCCAACAACACAAAGTAGGAAATGTTTTTTTGCTGCTCTGAATGTTAGAAGTGTGGAAAGAGTGTATGAGTATTAGAAAGCAGAATATCCTCATGTTGAGGATGCACAGATTTGGAGGGCCGTGTCAGTTGTCCTGAACCAAATCTGGGGCTTACATCTCTTTGTTTACTTACATCCATCATACAGTCACTTTCCTTACTTACCTGTGGTCCCTGTTACAGCAATGAGAGCAGGTAATGTTTCACGCCAAGGAATCCATATCTGGCATCAGTAAGGATCTGGTGTGCGCAGTATCAATAGATATCCCCTCTACTGCTATAGTTCCTGGAGAAGGGACTGAAATATAGTTTCATTTTATCCATTTTGTGCAGATTGCTTTTGTTGTTTTGTTTTGGGCTACCGGAAGAACTGAAAACTGCATTTAGGTAGATACATTAGGTAGTACTCTCACCGATTCATTAATTTCAAGTTGCTCTTTTGTACTCTGTCAGACCCACATCAGAATTTCCCCTTGAGGGACGTCTTTGAGTTGCCAGCTTTAGAAAAACAAAGCCTTGAATTCCTTCTTTGATGTCCTTGAGACGCAATCATTCCTAGAAAAGGTTTTGATCAGTGAGAGTGACACTGACCACCCGAAACTGCCGAGTTAGCCGAGAATTATCACAAGGACATGCCTTGTCGTGCCTAGCTTGTATGGAAAGGTGGACTGTAGAATCAAATGGTTTTTGTCTTGTTTTTCAGGGAGGTGGATAGGCAATAAATAAGTATAAACATGGACCAATAAATAGGTAGCGCCCCTCCCTTCAGGGTTTTAGACTGACTGCCATGAGAACAAGAGAGATACAGGAGAACAGAAGAATAGTGCTTTGGTCTGAGTCGGAGTGCTGAAAGTCCCATGTTTGTCAGTGTATCATTGTGCTTTTGTGGGACCTCTTAAACACTGTGTGGTGTTGGACCCAGGCTCGCACCATCTTTTCACGTACTTGCAGGCTTTCAAATACTATCACCTGCTTCAAAAATTATTAGCCACAGACGGAGGTAGAAACACTTGACATGATAAAACATCAGCAGGCCTCACATCGACGCAGTTCTGTTGTATAATAAGCTTTGTGGGTGTTTTTCATATAAAAAACCTGAGGCTTTGTTAAGTGGTACACAAGACACAGCTGCCTCCTTAGGTGTTCCTGCCATTTCTTTTCTACACAGGAGTGATGGTCCTATTTATAAGTGGATGACTATACATAAAAATCTGGCATCCATCGTCGCACCACTAATGCCATTTGGTGTGTTTAACACTGCCTGTACCAGACCCCCCTGTCTGTAACAATAACTGAGGTCTGTTTACAATATGAGGTCTCTGAATCAGTTTGGCTGCTGCACACTAAAAACCAAATACATTCCCAATGAGAACCACAGGAGGAGTGAGTAATGTCATTCAATTTACCCATGTTCATCTTGGATGTAATGTTTTAGAATGATACATTCACACTTGGAGAAAAAAAAAAGAAAAAAAGAAAAAAAGAAGCAAAAAAAGACAAAAAAAGATACAAAAACATATATATGTACAGTGCAGGCTATGATGTAAATGGCACAATCGCTGAAAAAGAACGAACTTTTTGAGAGAAACTATAAATATTGTATTATATTCTTTTATTTTATCCGCATGCTTTGTTGTGTTTTTTGTAAATACGGAATTTTAAAAATGTTACTACTAATAATCAAAAAATGAATAATAACAATAATATAGAATGGCTTCCAGCTATGCCCTTTGTCACATTTGTTACCTTTTGGATTTTTTGAGACACTTTTCACTTTGTTGACGGAAATTGAATGAAATATAGATATTATATAATGCAAAAGATAAATACATGTATACATATATGTCTATATGTATATACATAAAACAGAAGAACACTGTTTGTCACATTTGATTTATGTGCAACACGTTCAGTGGATGTCTAAAACTGGTTGTTTCCAGCACCCTTCTATGTTTGGGAATAGCTCATGTGCGATGTTACTGGAGCTGCTTGCCATGGATTGTAGCCTGATCATGATGAAAGGATACTGTTACCAGCACATTTCTCACTTACTGTCATATGTCTCACCTTCACTGAGTATACAGGACACACCCACAGTCATGGACACAAACACACACAGGTGACTCTCCTCACTGCCCACCATCTTTACCAGTGATCTCTTCCCGGAGGACGTCAGCTGGTGTGACTGGCTGCCTCGTGCACCCTGAGACGGTACCTACCCCAGGGCCTTTTTCCCATACCCACACATCAGTGCCATTACAGCTCAACATGCATACAATCATGTACTTGCTTCATATCCTCACGTTTCTTTTGTTGAATAGTTTGTTTCCAGTGTTTCACTCAATGGCATGTGCCTTTTTTCTGCTTTTTCTGTGAATTTGGACATTGATGCCACACTGAAAAAAACAAAAAAAGAAACAAACAAAAAAAAACAACAATAAATATGTTTCCAAACTGTGGAGGGTGGGGGTTTGGGGGTGAGCACAACATTAATCAGGGATGTCGAGTCAGAAATACTGCCGGAGGATCATCCAGACCAGTTCATCTTAATATTCAACAGTGTGTGATGTTAACAGAAAAACAGCTAACTCAAAAATGTCCTGTTCTTAGTGCTATGTGTGTCACCCACTTGGCTTGTGAAAAAGCAGCTTGCCTTCTATATTTCTGTTTTATTTCTTCAATATTTCTGTTTCCATCTGAAATTTATTTTTGTATCAATATTTGATTATAGGACTCATTCTTTTTTAGCATGGTTTATTATGGGCGTTTTTTTTTTCCTTTTTGCTGAGAAATTAAAAAGTGCTTTTCAAACTGTTGTTATCATTTGACACCGTGATAAAAGAGGATATACAGTACAATATGATTGTGTGTTGCACAACCACTTGGACTCTCGGTAAGAATATATGAAAGATTGTCTTCATTTGAGCACGAACCTTTTTATTACCAATAAAGCAGCCTTCCAGTTACAACTTGTGTGTTGTTTTTTTAATGAAATGTTTTGAGATTTGCTAAGTAAAAATATTCCCTCTTGGAAAGAGATGCAGACTGACATGGCAAAGCCTCTAGATTTCCTCCTCTGTCCTCCAGTCTTATTTCAGATTCATTGTGTCCACTTTAAGTAGTGGTCACCATTTTGTGCAGATTATTTTACTTTTGTGGTGCTGTATGTGGATGCAAGTGGATTACAAAACATCCTGTGAAATGGAGCTGAGTGGCGCCGTGGTAACAGGGCTGTGAAAGGCAGCCGTTCAAATGTAATGGACTTATTGAATTTGTTAAGAGCCCCGTGTTAACATCCCCCTCACAGGCAGAATATGGACTATAGCCCCATTATTATGCAGTCCATCTGTACTGTGATGCTCCTTTTTGTGGTCCACCATAAAGTAAATAGCCTAGAGGTCTGAAATTACAGCACTCACCCCCATAACCTCACAACCTCATGAGAACAGGGCTGAAAAAGCAATGTTGGGGGGATATTGATCTGTTTGTGCTTCTCCAATTGGTTTGGAGAGGGGGGAGGAGGGTTAGAAACCATTTTTTGGAGAGTAAGTATGTAAATGATGCATGGAGTTGTTCTCAGACAGTGAAGGCACTGAATAGATGAGAAATTCTCCATGGAGTACACCGCCCTTCCATTCTCTCCTCCCTTTCCTTTTTTGTCACATTAGCCTACAAAATGTTGTCTCCCTGGCTCCTTTCACTCCCTGAAGTCACATCCACTCTCAGCATCTCCCTCCTCCCCCGCCCTTCCACAATCTCCATGAATTTTTGTATAATATTTTCAAATCTATGTGTCTTCTGTTATGTATCATCTACACATATAGGCAATGGGAAGCTGCTCCTTATTGACTATCGACCCTGTCCCTCTCTCTCTCTCTCAGGATGGCTGTGAGGAGAGAGAACCAGGAAGGGGAGGGGGAGGGGGGAGGTAAGGAAAAGAGAAGAGGAAGGGAGGTGGTGGAGCACTGCAGTGCAGATAAATTAATGCAGCAGTCGAGGCTGAGTCAGCAGCACACTCCCAGTTTGGCCCAGTGCCTCCATCAGATTGTGTCCATGCACTGCTGCCTAGGAGACTGGCTCCCACGCTAAAAAACAAAACAACAACAACATTTCATCCTAAAATTAGGTTCGTTAACGACATTTGAAAGCGCGAGGAGCAGCCTGTGTTTGCAGCTCGCCATGCAGAGGAGCTGTCCTCGGTGCTGGAGATGGTCCTGGGAGGACGGACATCCTCTGCCCGGCTCTGAGGCTGCTCGGATGGTGTTGGAGGGAACGAGGACAGCGCAGGTTGGCGCGGAACTAAACCCAGCCACAAAAATGTGTTCAGTTTGCGGAGGAGCTCGACCTAATTCGGAGACAGCCACACCTACACTCCCCTCTCCCCCTCCTCCGCTCGCTTTCCTCTCATCCCACCTCCTCCCTTCCTCTGAAGTATGTTGCCACATAGCATGTGGTTTCTCTGTGGGTAGACCTGAACGTGGCTAAATATAATGATTTAACGTGTCACCATATTTTCTTTTGCCATGATTAGCTTCTTTAAGGAGAGACTTTTATACACGTGCTTACGCCACCTTATATCATTTAATCACTAATGAGAGCTATACATTATTTACAAGGACTCCATTCGTCCATTGCAATACACTGCTTGGACTATATTGTTAATTTCTGTCCTACTCTTATTCCCTTTCCTCTGTCAGTTTGCTGCAGACCTGCTGGTAAATATCAAACAGGCAGAAAGTTGTGAATAGCCAGCAGTAAAAGGGGCTTTTCCTACTATCTGATCCCATTTCAACCCTTGACTGAGATCAGAGGGTTGCGTTTGTGTTCTGCTGGTGTTTCCTACCTTTCTCCCTCCCTCCCCTCATACCCTGGTCTCCCTTTCTCCCCTGGAGAGATAGACTGAGGAGGGAGGACTTTCCCAAAGAGGGAGCTCTCCACATCATGGTTAGGCACAGCTGCACCCTTCTCAATGACAAACGATGCAGCAACACAGGCACATATACATAAAAACCTACACCACCACCACCACCACCAGCAGTTATAGCCTGCAGTTTATCTCCACCTACCTAAAATCCACCAGCCCCTCCTTTCAACTAAATGTTAACTCAATTACTTAGTGGATTTTTTGCCTCCCTCATTGCATAACCTTATTGTGCAACAATGTAAATTTGTGTGAACAAAGTGTGTGCTATATACAGTCTGCACTGCAAAAGGAAACAAAACAGATGCCTTTACACCCACACGCTGCTTTTTTTTTAAGACTTCCCAAATCACCCTGGGTTGAGCCTGAGCTGTTTGGCTGGCTGATTTTTCAGATTTTCTAAACAACAGCACCCACCTCTGGTCAGCACCGTGTATGTATGAAATGTTTCCCCCCTTTATACAGATCACAGAATAGGACGGCAATCCAAAAACCTTGCATTCTAAAATCTTGAATATGTATTTGAAAAGACATTTGTGTGCATCACAACATCAAACAAAGGCATACAGGTGAATCACAATGGATTCAGGAAAGACCATACATCAGAAGTTATCGTATCGTGCATGAAAATTCTTCTCTGTAAGACGTAGGTATCTGAACATGATCGCGCATTTACTGGTGAAATTAAAATGAAATAACAGATGGACTTTAGGTTTGAAGAACATATTTAGGACATTTCAAAATAACAAGATAAGAAGTTGAACATCTTGATTATATTTCTTCACTTTGTTGCTCATTGTGGAAACGGCAAAGTGCAAAATGTGCATTTTATTTGAAAACACCACAGAATAAATAAAATGACCAAAGGTTTCTAAAATTGTTGCAGAGGATTTATCTTCTCTTTTGCTGCTGGATGATGTAAAGCAGTATCAAGTGTACAGTACATGTGGTCTGGGCTGTCTTAAACTTCTGCTGCTGTATTGTAGAGCAGGTCTTTATGACATCTGCAAGTAAAATATAAGGGGTTGAGGTCAAACAAGATACATCTAATATAAAATACGGACATGAGATGTGAACTGTTTCTACTTTGATCTCATATTACAGAGATGTACAGTCTCTCTACATTATCATCTTAATGGCTGTTAACACTTGACAGAACTGCACATCTATTTCTATTCATTTCTATGCAATCTGCAGTACAACACACGGTAACTACTGTGTTGCCCCCTTACAGTCCTATCAAACCATCACTGAAGAAGCAGCTTTGGTATAAATGTTGCTTTTCAGCTCACCCTTCTGGTTTGGTGCTGGCCAGCCACTCCACAAAATCTTTAGCCTTAATCTTATCAAGATAGTTGGTGAAGTCGCTGCTGAATGTCCCATCTGAATGCCTTTTGAGGTTTTGGATGGTTTTCTGTCCTTTTTCCATCTGATGTGAAGACAATCTAAGAAAAGAAATGATGATGAGTTAAAGTATTTTAATTTACAGTCAATTTCAGCTCTAAGCATCATTTCACCAACACACTTCAAATACCTATGACAAAAGGGTATTTATTTTGTTTTAGCCTTTTTCAGTAAAAGTTACACTACAGTAAATTTATTAAAAAGAGACAAATGGACCAATGAACTGAAGCTGTCATTTTGTGTCAGATATAGATTTCACAGAATTTTTGCTGCTCAATCATATCAAATTAAAAAGTGATGCTAAATGTTCAAACATACCAATATCCAAATGAACGTGACTTAACACATACCTTGCCAGTCTGACTTTATCCACAACCATCCCTTTACTGCTCGAACAGAGAAGCAGGACCAGCATACACCACATGGGTAGGCTCATCCTCATCCTCACCTAGTCAACAAATAACCAAGAACACAAACACACTGATTTATCCTGCTAAATTAGATCAGAAAACAACACAATAATTTGAGATAGGTTTAGGTCGTAATGAACAAATTTACCTTGGGGAAACCTGATACGTGTCCAATGAAATGCTGTACTTGCTTGCCTGGAGCAAGTGCAGTATAATATTGACACCACGAAACTCTTCAACACCTTGAAACAGCACCTTGAAGATACACTGGGAGTGGACCAAACTACGCAGACTGATCATTTCTGACACTTTATAAAGACAGCAGGTGTCCCAGTGTGACATGTATGTCACCTCCCACAGCAGATGACCCTCTCCCTCATTATGGTGGTTTGGATCAAAGCTTATCTGAACTAGAATGGCTTGTGCTCTGCCCACAGGTCAATGTCAGAGCCCTCTGTCACTTAGTCAGAGAGTCGCAGGTGTGAAGAAATGTTGTTCTGGTGTCTTGACGTCAAGGACATGACTTCTGACTTCTTCATGACTGAAATCTAGACGATTGAGCTTTCATTTGCAGCATTTCAGTCTTCCAGGACATTTAACAATACTAAGGTAGATATTCTGTTCTGTATGTGCATGCATAATTTAGTAAAAATTTTTAATAAAAGCCTTAAAACAGTTAGCGATGGACATCTATTTTAATACTGCAGTCATCCCATGATAAACTTTAGTGTGTAATTGCTGTATTGATGAAATGCAACATATGACTTTTAAGGTTTTTTTTGCAGTGACTTCACCATCTGATATTCTGTTGCAAAGGACAAAACACAGAGATACTCACAGGAATTCGAACCCTGAGTAGGGCCTGATGTAGAGACTCAGCTCAGTGATCTCAAACCACCACAGATGGCACTCCACTCCATCTTGTCCCATCCGTCCCTTTTGTCATGTAGTTTCCCCTGCAGCCTCTTCCAGCACCACCTCACAGGTACATGTACATGTATAATAGGTAGATTTTTCCTGCATCTGTAAAGTAATTTGTGACATGATAATTCTCAAGTGGTTTTGCAATATTTAACCCAATAAGGAACATTGATTGATCAAATTAAGTGCACGATTTAGTCCTAAATATAAAATATTGCAAGTTGTATATTTTTCTTTAATTAAGTTGTGTTCCATTTACCTCGCAAAGGCACCATAGATAATGTAGATAATGATGTCATTAAGAAATAGTACGACCCTAAACTGGCTGTTTTCATCATACAATGTGAACAACTGCAGATGAAGCAATTTCTAACTTGCACATTGAGCATACTATGGTAGCTTGCAAGTTATCACATACACATATCTTATTGTGCACGAATACATTGAATACATTTTGATGGGTGCAATAAGAACCAGGAAGAACTTTACTGCCCCGCCAACCACCACCAGACACATGCAGCTATTTCACATGCTACAGTGTAAATCAAGCTGTAACGTTACATGTCTATGATATCAAGCCATTCATGATTCCAGTTTTCTTAAGTTGTAAAAGAAAACTGAAACAATTGTTTTGAGGTAGGTATGCGTAATACTGTGTTCGTATCTCAACGCAAAACAATGTCCAAGCAATTAATGCTACAGCTAGCCACCTAGCACTATAGCTAGCTAACATTAGCGTGATAGGTGATACCGTAGATGCTAGCGCCAGTGATGTTGGCCAGCAGTTTGTTGAGATGATAGTTACATTTACTGTTAGATCTTCAGAGTGTGGACATCATGGCCGGTGTTGTGCCGGATACTTAGCGATTCATCGACCCTGTAACGTTAGCTGCGTAATTTTAACTAACTTTTTAACTAACTTTAACGCTAGCTAGGTAGCAACAGTGTAAATTATTGTTATAAGTTAGCTAGCAATAATGGTCTAATGTTTGCAAAGTTAGCTATGAAGAGGAGAACAAAACCAGCAGATTAATCCCAGAGGGGTAGATCTGAACACATTAGTCATTAATTGTTGATTGTTTTTTTAAGCAAAACAGTCTTGACTTCAGCTTATCAAAGTGAGACGATTTGCTAGTTTTCTCTGTTTTACTGTTATTGTAAACGCTGTAGGGGTTTTGGACAGTTGTGGAACAAACATCTGAACATGTCTCTGGAACATTTTTCACTATTTTCCGTAAAAATGATTACGTTAAGCGATTAATGGAGAAAATTATCGGCAGATTGATATTGAAATTAGCCTTATTTGCAGTCCTATGGTAGTCTTGGTTAGGAAGTTTAAAAGAGCTGACGTTATCCAAGTAAACTCGTTCAGATGGACATGATGGGCAGGCAGGTTTTAAATTAATTAAGGAAGTTACAAATATAAGCGTGGGTGCATAATTGTACACAAATATGAGCAATTTAGACAATTAAACATGCTTGTACTGTGGTACAATGCCCTTAATATACAAACCTCAAGGGAACAAACAGATAGTGTGACACTGTGTTAATATACAGAATTAATAAATTACATTTTTATTGTTTTGTCAAGCAAAACATTGAACAAATCAGATGGAAAACACATAAAATACTCCACATAAATAAAATAACATTTCAGCCACCCATACACACCAAAACTACCAAACCCCTAAAAGACAAGCAATGTTTTAAGGCTGCATTTAAAAGAAGATGCAGTTACAACAGATCTCAGGTGATCACGCAGTTTGTTCCAGAGAACAGCACCATAGTGGCCAAATGCAACTTCACCTGATTTTGTTTTTTTCTAGGACACATTCAGGAGACACATGCTTAATGATATGAGACATATGATTGGCTATAACCAGTGAGAAGGTTGGAAATAAATTGAGCCTAACAGTTAGGGCCTTGTAAACCAGCAATGGCAACAAAGCAGAATTCATAAACCAGCGAAATCAGAATAAATACAAATTAAAAAATCCATTTTGCCTTCTTTTCCAGGCCTTTGAGACAAAGTTAGCAAACTTAAACACTTCCAAATTAAACAGCCATTCCAGTGTTTGCTCATCTGTACACCAGAATATATCAGGGTTTTGTCGAGACATTTCATGGAAAATTGACTCTAAAATCATCATAGCTTTATAAAAGAAAATAGGACTCACTTTTCCAAATCAAACAGCTCACATAATTGGTTTTCCTCCTGAATACTTGTGAATCGACCAACCTCGACCAATGAATACCAGCTCTTGACACGCACATATGTCCTTAATTTTGGCTTTGACAAGATATTTTCAAACCATTTTTCTTCAAACTTAATGTGAAAATTACAGTTGACATTGCATTGACAGAAGTGGGTGACATACTGTGTCGTCATTTGATTTTAAGACCACACATAGCTATATGTATAATATAATATGCAGTCTATGGTCTAGCTGTAGTTTGTAACTAACAGGTAATTCATATTTATTTTGCTTTGGTGGTTTGAGTCTCAAAGTTAACTTTGAAATTTCTAAGATAAATAAATACCAGCCAAACCTTGGTCGTTTAACAACAATAGACATTTTCAGATTCCTCAAAGACCGGACTCCCTCTCAGATTTGCAGCCAGGGCCCTAGTGAAGGGGGTGTTTGAAAGTTTCTTCTGGACAGGACTTTTATGGACATCTCAGGATGTTCAGCAGAGTACAGAACTGACATCCCCTCTCCAGCTGCCAAGAACTTCAGTCAACCCATTCGAGTCATGTACCCATGTAAGCACAGACTATTCGCAGTTTTGCTCAGCTGGACTTTGTTTCAGTGCTTTACTTCTTGCCCTTCACAAGTTCATTCAGATCAAAAGACAAAATCAAGCGCCAACTTTTTGCTGCACTCTCGTGTAAATGACAAGCTCTAGCTCTCGCAGCATCATGTATAATTTTATAATTTACCTTTAAATTCTCACACAATAGTTTGACTTTTAATTCTGGTGTCATCACGTCCTGGTGGGTTAGACTGCGTATTTGGTTAAGATTGTAAGACTATAAGGTGTCATCTAATCTGAAACAATGGTCTCTATTCAGTAAAGTTAAGCAGTAGGCATGATGAAAAAATGACCCCTTACAGATTTTTATGTCGCTTAAAATAGAGTATAAGATTTTCTTTTCTTTAATGCTTACAGTTAATCAAAGGTTAGCCTGTGAGGGCTGTTGCTGCACCCAACCACTCACCGCAATGACTGGCCTTTTCCATCTCAAGGTAAGACGTTTTTTTAAAAAAAACAATAACTAACTTGGTCTCGTTAAAGTTTAAGCATGATCTGTTATTCAGATTCTGTAAAGACACTCAGTCATTACTTTCTGGTAAACAACTCCAACAACTAAACAGGAGAAATAGGCTACAAGCTATAAATAATGGTCTAGCTGAGCATAATCATCTCCCTATTTTATTGATAAACATGACTTTGTATATATTTTAAAGTCTTGCTTTTTATGTTGCAGTTTCTTTATGTAGTGTACATCTAGGCCCTGACCAATAGGTGTCAGACTTGACCACAGCACTGCAGCGAGGTTGCACACGCTCTCATGTTTGGGTACCTCAAACTTTTCTGTAACCAAGACCCTTGTTTTTAGGTCTTAAATTCTTATAGCCCCATCAATTTGAACAACTTATCAGGTCAGTTATGTCTGTTATATTCTTTATTCTATATTCAAGAGCTGCATTTGGATTATACAGAATTGCTGATACATTTTTTAAACATTTAAATCTTTTTATTAAAAAAAAGTGTCTTGTTCTCTTCTCAATCAACCCAAAGCACTAGAAACCGCTCTTTTATGAGCAGCCTAAAATGTACAAAGGTCCTGCTTAGTACGGACGTTGATTGTAATTTGGGCTTTTAGATGCCTCACATAATGAGATAAAGGCACTGATATAAAAAAGCAAATATTTGATTGTTTTGGTCTGTTAAGGAAGCTGTGGTAGCATGTTGGGATGGTGCAGTAATATAGTATTCATAAGAATTGTGCTGAATCCTTGGAGAAATATACACACCTAGCTCGCAATTCATACTCACTTTTCTCCTGGAGGAGCACTTGAGTCTAAATTCGATACATATATTATCACCAAGAGAAGATGGGGAGTTCAGAGCAGGGATCATATAGCCGAGGGTCATGCTTACAGGGGCTGCAGCTCTGTTCTCTCTGCTGCTGCTTGATAACTTGGTGCTGATTGATACATTAATATTGCATTGATCCGTGCCATTTCCTACACAGAGGCACTCCTTTACATTGCATCACTTTAAAGTACGGGGGAGGTTGTTGAGTTTCCCAGTATGCTGTGTTATTTTGTGCTTGCTCCTGTACATTAGGTTAATTTCCTGGAGAAAACACGAGTTACATCTAAATGAAAAGAAAAAAGATTGTGCCTAGCATCCGAACGATTGTTACATAAGATTAGTTTACATTGAAGAGAAAATCCCACACAGGGCTCTTATATGGATCATGTCTCACTTTGGGTCTGAGGCCAGTGTCTGCAAATCATAGTGGACGCTACACATTAGACAGTTTATCTGCAACAACAAACACCTTCTCTGGAAAGGCATAACAGATCTTTGAATGCTACAGGAGACAAAACAATAAGGCTATGAGATATAAACATCACGACCGAGGGCAGTGGTTTAGCCTGAGATTTTTCCTTCAATTTATTTGGGCAGTTAATGACAGGCTATCAGATTCCTATCTCCCTTTCCTGCTCTCTCCCCTCTCCTGCACCCTGCTGTAGCCTGGAGGACTGTTTTGGCGAGCATCTGGAGGCAGGCTGTTGAATAGGCTCCATTCTTGAAGGGCCCTGCGCCTCAGCGAGCGCACTCAGGGCATGGACACTCGGCCACGGTCCACGGAATGAGGCCGAGCCGGCTGTGGGGGGGGGGAGAGGCCCAGCAGCAGCTCACGTTAGTTGTGAATTTTCCCTGTGAAGTTCCATCCACTTCGTCCCCACAAAATGTTGCCCCTGCTGCCTCCCATTCTTCTTTTCCTTTCCTCCATCTCTTGTCCTTTCTCTTTTATTCCCCTGCAAATGGAAATGAAGGAGAGGCCCGGTGGTCCTGGTGGTGCCTTTTTGACAAGAACAGGAGGAGTTTGATTTCTTTCCCCCTTATAACAGGATCTTAAATACTGAACAATGCTCTGTAGCAAGGACTCAGGCCTTTTCTCCACAGGGGGAATAGGTGGAGGGGGTGGTGGTGCAGTCAGTTCCGGCAAATATGGTTGCGGAGCAGCTGAGAAAGTCTATTTTCAGCGGTTTTGGAGGATGCTTGTGGACAACTGTGGTCTCAAATCTCAACCGCCAAGTGATTGCCTTGTACGCTTTCATGGCCTCATGTCATTTCCTTGGGGTAAAGAGAGCAAGGGAGGGTATTTCAGAACAGTTTGAATGTTCACCTTAATAATGTTCACTCTGACTTTAAAAGAGGATTAATGTATTGATTCAGTCTTTATAATTTGAGGATTTGAAAACATCTGCCTGTAATGAAAAGAGCGTAGAGATTTAGTTAGAAACAGTTCATTCTGTGTCAGTCCAATCAAAAAATACTGCATCTTTTCAGTTTAAGGCGGTCGATCATAACTAATATCCTCTTGTAATCTTTGCTGACAAAATTTCACTAATATAACTTGTACGGATTTGCTTTGAAGACTTTTGAACTTCCTTCCCTATTGATTTTGGGGCTGTGTATCGGGGACTTCTTGTGTCTGCCCTGGCTGTTTTCTGGTTCAGATGTTGGATCAATGTGTTTGTGTCTGTGTAGGGAGGCTCTGGCTCGGGCCGGAGCTGATCTGCAGAAGGTAATGGGATTGTAAGTGTCTGGCAGAGAGGAGGAGCGCTAATGAAATGAGGGGCCAGGGCTGTCAGAGTGAGAGATTTTAACTGACAGCTACCCGCATCAGAGGATACACACCATCTAGAGTGCCGTATGTGGGGGATTTCTCTCACACACGTGGGAACGCGTGCATATGATTACATGTGTTTATGCCCATGCAGGCACTGTGCTTTCACGGGCTCACTGCTTCTGCTGACAGTCAGACATGATCACACGAGTAAGTGTTTGCTAACTGTCATTAGCTCTGTGAGTTTGTTGCTCTTCTGCAGTGATAGACCAAAACCACAGGATGACAATGTAACTACAGCGTGGTACAGCAGGGTAAGGCATGACCAGCTCCTGCATTTCCTACTCTGCTGATAGTTCTTATCTGAGAAGGCAGAGAAATAGGGTAGTGCTGTCCCTGCAGCTGTCAAAACAGCCTCTCTCTGTCTGTTTACTTGGTGCATGTTCCTCAGAGATAGAGCTTAGCTAAGCTGTAAGAAAGAGGTTATAGATTGCCATGGTGCAATTTGTGCTGGACTCTTAGAGGAGGCGGTTACCATTTAGGTTATCTAAACTAAACAAAAAAAAAGCATTTCATCTTGTTGTTATATCCTATTCCTGCCTAATACTCCCTTGGCCATTCTGTGAATCGCCTTCCTTTTTGTCCATGCTTTGAAATCATCATATCAGTGCATAAGCCCTATATGTATCCCATTGTGATTTGATTTGGAGAGCAAAAATGGCAGATTAGTCTTAAATCCGCCCAAGTAGATTATCCACTCATCTCTAAAGCTCATGCATTGAGGGTTCCTCATAAATGCCTCTTGTGGTTGAGGGGGCAGGAGTGCCCAGCTTACCCGTGGTCAGGAGAACAGGACCGATCTGCATCCACAATGCCATCCGTGTCTGCTTATTAAAAGTGCGGTTGACCCCGGTTTTTCCCCTGTGTGCCTCTTCCCATTGTGTTCTATCTGATTGATGTTGACTGGGGTCACCTAAGCCCATACAAGGGATCACGGCACAGTGCACAGGGGGCTAAATGTTTACATGCATTCATTTGACTTTACCCAGGGGTCTGCTGGCCCAATCCAGGGTCGGCCTGTGGACAGGAAGACTAGGCCATATGTCATGCTTTTTTCCACCACTGGATTTAAGGTCTGACCCACCAGGTTATGGAGGCTAGTTAGGAAGAATAAATACTCTTTGTGGGCGGGTCCATACCTTGTGTTTTGGCTTCAAGCTTTCAGCTGTGACACCAGACGTGGCTCTTAACATGAGTGGGTCGAGGAACATTTATGACACTAATGTTGCTTCTCTGTGGACATTAACTTGACATTGACAGACTTGACAGACAGAATAGTTTTTCAGCCATGCACTTATCTGGAGCCGAATGTGACAGTGAGGTACAGAGATGAATGAATGGTAAATAGTTGAGCTTAAAAAAGAGAATATAAAGTGCTCCCGGTGTAAAAAGCAAAAAACAAAAACAACAGGACTGACCTGTTCTGATCTGTTTACAGCAGCGAGGGCAGAAGTGAACATTTGGTAGACAAGCTCTGACTTAGGGTTGGGTTATGCTCAGTCAGAACTACTTTGTTCGAAGTGTTTATCGGCTACACTAGAAGGAGTAAGGAGCCGGCTGTTATAAATAATAGCTTTCTAATAATAATAACTTTCTTTGCTTGGCACTATTCAGTGCTGTACAGTAGAAATCCATACTAAAAATATATAAATTAATTAAAGTAATTATAATAATAAATAATTCAGCAATTAATGCAATTTATTTGTTAGTGTTTAAATTGCTGTATCTCTAATTCAGTGATACTTTCAAATGTGTGACTTTTTGTAATTTTTCATTATAAAAAACACCTTCATCAAAGATTTTCTCCTGAATGAAACGAAGTTCAATGCAAAATTAATAGGAAACAGCTATGTGCCGTCTTGCTTTTCTTAAAGTAGTACTAAAATTATTGATTTTAGAATGTATAAAAAAGCCAAGTCCAACTACATTAACAATTACAGTAGGAACAGTAATTACTAATATTTGTAATTAGTTAATCTCTTACTTTTGTTACTCCATGAGAAGAGTCGTACGTGTATATGACTAGTAGTATATTTCTAATTAGAGGGTAATATTATTCTTGAAATTGAGATGGTTGGGTATCTTGGTGGCCTGGGAGTTTAAGATGCTGACTGTGTATGAAATAATTAATAGTTTTATTTATGTCCTATCCCTCATGGAAATATTCTGGTACAGTAAGCAGCAACAAAGCAAAGATTCTGATTTCACCAGCACAATATACTGCATTCATTTCAGCGTCTTCTGGTCAAGTTGTATGTAGCTGTACTACATCGATTTTGCATTACACTCCCATGACATTGTCGGACACACAATGGACAATTGGAGAAAAAAAAATAAAGAAAGAAATCAATGCAGCAGAACCAGAGATACTGTCTTTTATATTTGATGCATTCTTCATTGTCAAAACCTGGCGCCAGCTCAGTCCAAGTTTCAGGTGTGTTATCCCATTAGTGGCTAATTTAGCCTAGAACCTTTATCACATATGAGGATCGCAGAGGTCTGGTAACCTATCCTTATTTCTTTCTAACTCCACACTGTATGATCAACTTTTTTCACCTATGCAGTGACACTCCCTAATACCAGTAAACAGACTTTTATGTGGAAAATCGGTGGAGTTCCTCTTTGAGCATCTGTGTCTGAAGGCAGTGTGTAGAATATTTTGCTTAAATGTGGAAGTTCAATGTGTATTGTTCATAATGACCTGGAAATGTCCCCTGCGAGTGGCAAAGTTGGTGGTTTTGTGCTGATGCAGCGTTTAGCTTGGGGTCAGGGCAGCAAGGCTTCGGACAGTACGACAGGGAGTTCCTATGTGTTACAGCAGCAGCCATGCCTCGGCACTGTTATAACTCACCCAATGATTTAACAGCCAGCCATTGATCCACCTGGTAAACATTCATTGCTTTCAAACAGATTTTCCACTCAGTTTAGAGATCTCTCTCTCTCTCTGTTGCTCTCATGCTTATGCATTGGAATGCGAGTGTGTGTGTGGCGTGTGTTTTAGAAATGAATGTTAACAGGCGGGCGGGGGTGGGGTAACTGTTTGGAGTCTGAGTGAGAGAGTGTTGGTAGAATGTGGTTGAGACTAAGAGAAGAAAAGGACAGAGAACAGACAGTGTGGTAGTGAGGCATAGAAATGAAGGATTGTCTGCTATTTCTCTCACCCATTAACCAGACATGGCCATTGTTGCGCTCACTTCCCACTGTCACACTGTTGCTGTGACTGACAGCCCGACAAGCTGCCTCTGTAGGTCTGCCACATGGTGGGCCGCTGAATGGGGAATGCAAAACGTCACTGCTTTGTAAAAACAGCTTACCTCAACTCTTTATGTTGCGAAAAGCTGTCACCTGCGCTTCACTTAACGCTTTAGTAATTGCTTTTGCTTCACAGCCCAGAGGCTAAAATAAAATGTCAGTTCTGTGTTTTAAAGCCATTGAGATTATTGCAGCTGATCTTTTTTTAATTGATATCTAAATTGTAGTACTAGTGAATTTATTTGAGGGATGCACCGAATGTTCGGCCACCATAATTAATTCAGCAAATCAGCAAAAAAAGCACTTTTGGTGTTCGGCCTAATAAGTCAAAAGACCGAATAAATTTTACTGAACAATTACGTTGACATGTCGGCAGTGTGGAAGCATTTTAAAGTGTTAGAGAAAGACGCAAAAATCGCCGTTTGCAAACACTGTTCTGCTGAATTGTCTCCTAGCACATCCACTCCATCTGCGGCTGACTTCTTAGAAAAGGCAACAGACGGTCTGAACCGCTTTGAATGTTGCTGTCACTCGTTTCTGAGAAGGCGATTAAGCTAGCCGCACCTATATTTGGAATGCACAATGTATTCAAGCCTTTATGGTAAATCCACTGAAACGGACCAGAGCGAGCTGACAGGCAGGTTGGCGACTTTATCCTGTCATTTTCTCTCTTTACAATGACAAGTGTTGCTGTATGAGAGTCCTACCTGAAGAGCGGCTGTGAAGTCTTCATGTTACGCGATACGAGAACCACATACAACATTTATCATATTGGGTCGGACTTGATGAATTTAGTGCGAGGATACACATGTGACAACGTCCGCTTTTCAAAACAAGGTAGAGGATGGAAATAAGATTAATTGGATTATATTCACAGAAAATATAAAACAAATTACATGTGCCCATTAAAAGTAAATGGACACATGTAATTTACTTAACTGCACCTTCTCGGGCCTCGGACCCACGCACCATAGTCTCTCCAAATCCTGTGGGAAACACTGAGTAAAAGGTGCGTTGAACGACTCTCACAGACGGAGGCCATCTCATGGAATTCCAGAGCCGGAGCAGGAGGCAGAGAGGAGGCTGCTGGGGAAACAATGACCAGGGACATCTGTCATGCGTGGCTGCACTCCCCTTCGCTTACAATGGGTCTGGGGGACCAGCCAGTGGTGGCTTTCTTTTCTCTCCCCTCCTTTCCGGGGACACTTCTGTCCCCTACAATGGGCCTTTTGTCCCCTCCCCGCTTTTTGCCAACGTTTAACCCTTCGAGTCTACTCCTTTTTCTCCCTCTTCTTTCTGTCTCCACTAGAAAACAAAACAGTTGAAACTGCGACTATTCATTCACCTCCCTCTGCTTCTGTTTTTCATTTTGACTTTTGGCTCGGTCTCTAGCTGTGCGCTGCATCTTTTGCATGAATGTGTGTTTGTTGGAACAAGTGAGAGACAGACAGAGAAAGGAAACGAGTCCTGCACTCCTCATCCTGGTTTTCACAACGGAATAAGATAAAAGCCTCACAGTCCAGCTCTCTCTATGCCCCTCCACAGATCTGATTTCGCCACGTGAGTCCATTGGATTCAACACAACATGGCAGTAGCCTCTGGCACCTGAGACACCCTCCCGGCTCAATATGCTCCTTAACCTCCGTGGTGTCCTCTTCCCACTAGCACCTTTGTGTTTCAGCCAGGTAGCCACGTTTCCAGGAAGCCGGGCCACTAAGAGGTCATCGCACACTTGCTGCCCGTCGATGCGACACAAATAACTTCCCCTGTGCGATACGAGGCAGTGTGTTGAGTAGTCTATGCACATGAATGACAGGAGTTTAGGTGCTGTGAGTTCTACTCAGTGCCATTGATTATCAAACCCATGATGATGTTAGAGCCACAGCTCTGCATTGGCTAGGATGTAATTATACTTGGATCCTTGGAGCTGTCTCTTTCGCAGTGTTTTCAACGCTCATCAGCCTGATGTAAATTGCAAATTGATTTTTTCCCCAGCCTCTCATTCTTAAGGACTTAAGGGGTTCAAGCTGGTCTACAATTGATTGGTCAGATTGCATTTTATTATTGCTGTCAGCAACAAGACTTTTCAAGGGGAAACTTGGCAGTCCACTGGGTAAACTGAACTCATCACCTCTGCCATGCCAACACAACTGTGTATGAAGACTAATAACTAAGCTATGGTACACACTAGTGTTGTAGTCAAGACCGCCCAACCCGAGACCAAGTCAAGACCAAGACCAGAGTTGATAGAGACCGAGACAAGACCAAGACTTTTAGGGGCTGAGACCAGTTCCCTGCATTCCATGGCACGCAATAAAATGTGGAACGAGATCATAGGTACTTCTCAAAGTGATCTAAAAGATCCACTTTCCTATTAAAACACCCACCTACAAACACTAAGAGCTGAAATCAATGTAAGCATCGCAGGGAGGGGTGAGAGTCGTTAACGGTAACAACACATGTTTTAGGGTTATTGGTTGCATTTGAAGCAATACGTTTTACTTCTAATCAAAGTTAGGATGTTAACAAATCAGACAATGCAAAAGCAATTTATTGATATTCCCAAAGTTATGGTCTTGACTGGTCTTGAAATAAAATCCCGAGTCCTCAATGTCCGAGACAAGACCGAGTACAAAGGCGGTCGAGTCCGAGACGAGACCAAGACCATCAAAAAGTGGTCTTAAGACCAGTCTCGAGTACTACAACACTAGTACACACATATTCCTCTATAGCATACTTTAGGTTGACTTCACATGTGTGTTGCCCTGCTTTGGGTATGATCAGCTTTAAAAAGTTTCCAAGTTAGGTGTGCATAATTTGGGAGTAGAGATTCCACAGCATCTATCACAGATCTAATTTACAGCCCCCAGCGCTTGTGATTCTACTCCCATGCTTCACCCGGCCGTCCGCCATAATGGACTGACTGGCAAGCTGGACTGCTGTGTCCTGTCCTGGCAGCTAATTGCTGCCAGCTGCCGGGGGTCAGGGAACAAAGGGCTCTTTGAAAAGGTGATCTGTTGATTGGAGAAGCTGTCCACCCTCCTTTTAATGGGATGTGCTTCACGTGAGATGTGGCATCTGTGTACAGTGCTGCCTCATTCTCGCGCACATGTCCCCCAGGGGCCCAGCGCACTGTAACACCAGCCCATCTGTGTTTGGTAAATAGCGAGGAAGCGAGGAACTCAAAAGAGTGAACTACCGGACAGAGTGTGCATGAATAAGGTGAAGGTGGTGCAGGTCATTACATGTGGCTGGAGAGAGGAGCTTATGAGAGTCATAATTCCTTCCTCAGCATTTTTGAAGTCATTTTATCACACAGGTAGATTATTTTAATATGCACCCGATGAAAGCAGCAACATACATTATGGGCCGTCTTATCTGGATTCTTAGTCTTTTCACATACCTTTTTAACTGGCTCTAAGAGAAGGGGAAGGGGTTTTAGGTAACAAATGTTGTCTGAGTCAAGGCATGTGTTGATCAAATGTCTTGTTGGAGATAACATTCTTGTCTTTTCCCTGTCAGCATAAATATTTAAGTAAAACTGTCAGCGGTGCTCCTTCCCTTCTGGTGCTTTCTTAGACGAAGGGAGTCCACGAGAGAGAAAACGAGAGAGGAAGATAAAGGCCCCAGACTGATGGCTGTCTGTCAGCGGTGCTGTACTCTGTGGCTATAACCAGGGCCACTCACATGCAGAGAGGTCCTGTGTGTGTGTCTAACACCTCTCAGAGCTGTCTGTCTGATCGAACGGCCCTCCAGGCGTCTTGTTATGACAGCTCTCTCTCCGCCTTGAGAGACCTCATCTGGGGCGTGTTCTGACAGGGCGGCCGCTTGGAATAGCTCTGACGAGAGGCAAGCGCAGACTTCTATCATTGTGCTGCTGCTCCCTGTCACTCTTGCTTTCTGTCTTTGTTTCTCTGTGTGCATGCTTGCCTGCTCTTGGTTTGTCTTGTCTTGTGTAAGTGTGATACTGAGTGGATTAACCTGGTGAAATAAAGTAACTATCACTATGTCAACTATCACAGTGTTCACAGTGTTATATAAATCATATTACATTCTCACTGTTAGCATTAGCCTGAGATTGGAGTGAATCTGCGCTCAGTTTAGTGTGTACAGTTGTGTATGTTTACACCCTCGGTTTTGACTAAATTACTTTCAGCCTTCGGGGGTTTTGGACCTCAGTCTCTGCGTAGGAGGTTGCAGCTTTGAAAACTCAGGGAATGAAATTACTGTGGTTCATGATCAGTTCATTAGAATAAGAACAATATGCTTATTGTGCACATATGCTCCTTTTTGTAGAAAAGTGTGGCAGTTAGATAAGAATTGAAACAAATGCCGTTTTCCCCTAGATCTGATAATCAGCCATTTTGTAATACATATTTATATGGTGCCGCCATGACATTTGAACTGCTAAGCAAAGAAAATAATACAGAAAATGGAATGAACTGCATATAAAGTCATACCTCTACAATACTAGTTCTGATTGACAATGCAAGGGTGAGATATCAGAGCAAGAGATCAGAGCAGTAAAAATGTCCTTGACTGAGCTCTGGCCTGGCCATTCTTAACCGATCATCCAGCACCATCTGCGACAACCCCAGAAGCAATTATCCTCTATCACATCCTAGCCGACCATCTATATTAAACCTGCTCACAACACCTGAGATTAACCCACACACACACCTCTCCTGCCATAATCTTGCCTGTCCACCAGCCCTCGTTCTTCTCTTATGCGGCTGAGCCAATAGCGCGGGGGCTCGTTCAGGGTCAGCCTGCACCTTGTTCTACGTATTCAGCTACGCCGCTGCTGCCACTGGCCTGGTCTAACATCATAGCTATGGCTGTCATAAAATGTCCTATAGCTGAAAATGACTATAAGCTATGCTATTACAGGCAGAGGTGGGGAGACGAAGGAGGGGTTGGCTGTAAAAGTAGCATCATGGACTTGTCCCTCAAATGACACCTGAAGGTCAGTGGCCAGCCACGGTGACACAGCTGTGCACTAACCCTCTCTCAGAACGCCTCCAGTTGTTTTTGCTTTGCTTTCTCTTTTATATTTGATAAATTCCCTTGTTTGTTATGCAATGTCAAGCAATTATATGAAGTTATTTTAGTTATATTTTACACTTTTCATAGCGGCTGGACTTTTCCTTGACCCTGATGCCAGTTATGTTGTGTACAGTTTTACTGTAAAACTTTTTGGTCCTTTGAGGTCCTGATAACTAGGGCTGTCAATATGTTGGGGCTCAACAGTGCGGTATGCGTATTATCGCATTTTTCATCAATGAAGTAATTTGGTGCCATATGGCAGAGTAAGAGTGTGTGTATCTGTCACCTCACTGCAGAGCGAGCCGTTAACAGCAGCTTTATGGTCTGAGCAAGCTAGCTGCTGCGTGCTAGTGAACAACATTGCCAAGCAAACTCCTTTTTGTACTTTGACCGCGTGTTTTTCAGACGTAGCTATATCATTACCTTCGGGGCATGTCTATCAAGTCAATTTACATACTGCAGCAACGCACGCACGCACAAACACACGTGCCGGTGTGGAGCAGAATGGCTGTCCACAAGTGACCACTGCGCTGTAGTAATGTTATAATTAAATTTCCACAGAAAGCAACATGAAAACACACTACGCTCGTTAGTTAGTGAGCTTCAAATGAGACGTACCGTTCACAGTTTCTCTCGACTGTCCCTCAGGATCACAAGGTTAATCCAACATCGCCGAGCATACTAGCCACATTAGCCGCGCAATATGCTAACACCAAGTTAGCTAATCTTTAAAATAAACAGTAAAACAACACAAATCACGGCAACACTTACAGCTTCAGAGTTTGAAGTTGGGTCACGTACAGCCCATGGCGATCCATCCTTGAACCGTTACAGAGCTTGTTACAGTTGTGGAACTTTTGAAGCACTCATTTATTAATTTAACAGGCCCTTAAGTGTACAGTATGAACATTGAGGTTCTTGCAGTGCTTGCCAACCTCCGCGTTAGGCTTGACCAATAGCGTGGTATTTCAATTTTGCTTATCTTATGCTTTTTGGTTATCGCGACAGCCCTACTGATGACCCAATTATATTGGTCTTACTGAATCGCCTTTTGTCAAGCCCCTTTGAAGTTGGCAGATGTTGCCCAATTGCATCCCACTGGAGGTGTTCAAGGCATGTTTGTCTGGCAGGAGGTGCAGGATGTGCTGGATGGACTACGTCTCCCAGGAGGCCTGGGAGCACACAAAGGTCCTTTTGGAAGTACTGCAGGACACTACAGGAAAATGACGGCTGTGCTGCTTTGCTGTGCGCCCAGTTGTCTCATGGATAGTCATCTAGAACATTGGTTTTCAAAGCATTCACTTAGCCAACCAAGTGTAAATCACTCCCTGATTAAAGAAAAGAGAGGTAAGATAAGAGGTAAGGTAAGCTGGAAAACTAGCATAACTGTAGTGTTTGAGTTAAAGGATTGAGAGCCACTGGTCTAAAAAGTAATTGTGCGTGGGGGCAAAGGTCAAGAGCAATGCATTGGCGATGTTTTGCTTCATAAGAATTGTACCACAGAGGAGCACTAGAAATACATCAATTTGGAACTTTTCAAATGCACGTCTTTCAATATGCAATTATTTCCAGCTAGAGAGACTTTCACTCCTTTCCAAGCACAGCAAAACACTTACTGTCAGATGGAAATATCAGTGTGTGCATTGCCGCTCTTTGTGTGCTGCGCCTTCAAAGACCTTCAAAGTGCTGAGGGCCACACAGAAACCATGCACATTTGTGTGATGATGTCAAAGTGAAAGGTAGAGAAATGGCACTGACAAAGAGAAGGGCGGCTGTGGCTCAATGAGAATTAGAGGTGAATAGGAAGATGGAATTGAGTCCAGGCTGCTGGACAATGCTCAGGGCTACCATCTCCTTGTGCACTGTCCTTGCGTTCCTAACTATCCTATCCTGCTGAATAATACAGACTTTGGTGGAAAAGGAGTCAACATACTCCCTCCACAAATAGAGCATGTTATCCCACATTGTTTTCTTGTGACAAGAAAGCCCACACAACACCTGGAAACCTAACCTGAATGACTTGAATATGGGGGATATTACTTAAAAGCCCCCTGTCTCTCAGTGCATGTTCTCCTCTTTGCAGGGGCTATTAAGCTATCAAAGATGTGGCCTGTGAAGAAATGAAACATTGTCCAGAGCTGGAGAATTCCTCTGAGCTGGGGGAGGACAGGGAGAGAGAGCGGTGTGTGTGTGTGTGTGTGTGTGTGTGTGTGTGTGTGCGCGCGTCTATGGGGGGGATTAGAGGAGGGTTTGGAGGTGGAGGAGAGGGGAGACGATGATGATGGACAGACACGGGGGAGCCCCCCCAGTATCAAAGCAGCAGGAATGTAGAGCGGCTGGTAGGACCTGGAACGCTCTTCTTACCCTCTGATCTGATGTGATGTGTGAAGTGGAGGGGTGAGTCAGAGCTTAGCACTGCACGCAGCACCCGAGATAGAAACCAGGGCCACATACATACAGCTGGTTGCCCGACTTGTACCACAAGAAGAAGAACAGAAAAAAGTCACTTTCATGGAGAGCAGTCATTTATGTTTTGCTTTGTGGATCTGTTTTGTTATAGCAGCGTATGTTATGCTTTGATGAATGCCCTCTTTTTTCTGTGTTTTTGAAAAGCCCCGCCTCAAAACGTCAATAAATCTTTTAACCTTATGATACCTCTCGCAGAATCCAAATCCCATATCTGTTTAGGCAGGAAACAAACCCTGTTGGTCCGTGATGTTTCCATTTAACCTGGTGTGATGATCTATGGGCACTACCATCTGCGTCTCACTGGTGTTTGGTGGTTAATATGTATGGAGTAATCAGAGCTCTGCCGTTTAATTGACCGGGGCAGCTCTCCACAGCTGCACGGGGTCATGGGCTGGCTGGAGTCTCGGTGCCTCCACACCATTTTATTTCCCACTAATAGACAAAGAACAACTCTTTCTCCAAGTGTTCAATCACAATGAGAGCGATACACATGGAGTGACATGACTCACATCCCTGTGAGCACTTGGACATAGACAGACAGAGAGGGGGAGTACAGCACTGTCTGTGGTTAGCCATTACAGAAATGCCTAGAGCTTTTACAGTATCAGTCCAGTTATGGCTGTGCGTCCATTTGCTTTTACTTAATGCCCCAACTATTCCCTGATGCTTTGTTCTTTACTCTGAACACAAGTCTCTCTATACATCTCTTTTTCTCTCTCCCTCCTTCGTCTCCAGTCTGAGTGGCTACTTGCCCTCTCTCTCCACCTCCCCACTGAACATGTGAGCTGCTTCTCACCACTGGATGTGGGGTCATTAGCCCACCGGAAAGGTTGGCTTTGTTTCACTTGCTTTTTTATTTTACTTTTTTATTTATTTATTTTTACTTCACCTCGAAACAAAGGGAGAAACATTCAATAGTTATTGATTTGGAGACGTACAACTTTTACTGGAGATCCCATTTAATCACAAAAGCTGATTTATTGTAGGCCCCTCTGACAATCCCATTAAATTGCTGTCTAGCTAATCAAGTCCATTCTTTCTCCTCGAGGACTAATCTTTTATAGGGCCAGCAGAACAAATCCCGGCAGTAACAGGATTGGCGGGGAAAGGAAGGTCTAGGGTTGCCTCATCTTACCGTAAATGGGAAAAATCACACAAAATGCTAAAAGGTATTCATCGTCAGTTTGGTACTTTTTATCTACTCTGCTGAAGGATTTGGCTGCTGCTGAAACACTGATTCTCTTCAGAGAAAGATGTTTTTTCCTTGGGGGTTTAAGTTTTAATGTTATAAAAATCCTCAGATACATTTTTTTTTTGTACATGATAGATTTTCCAGTGTCCCAGTGACTTTCCATTTGTCACTGGGACACAAGTTTGTGCAAACATTGTTGATCTTTGCCGTCTTTAGACTTAATCCACCTATGAACCAACACTGTTGTTCATTGCCTTTTTTTTTTTTTTTACACAATCAGACTGAGCTCACCAATGTTTTTTTGTAATTTGGATTAACTGAATTTTGGAAAATGAATACTGTGTATTTATCTGCAGGTGTTATATTAGGCATGTACTGTATATGTCTCATGTGCAGCTTTTCTTCAGATTTGAATGAGGTGATCCCAGACACAGCAGGCCCTAAAGCCTCTCTTAATTGAATTGTTCTAGTAAACCTTTATGTTTTTTTCCCTGCATGTTGTGTGTGTACATCCCTGCTTTATGAGTCACTCACTCATTGGGCTCCAGCCCATCCACTAAATGAAGTGGAAACCTGAAAGAAATGATGATGGAAACCTGGAGACACATGACCGAATTTTATGACGTGATGATAAAATTTCACTAGCTGTTGTCTCATTGGAAAACCCCAGGATAGATACAACACAAGATGTTCCTGCTTTTTTTTCTTTCATTTCATTTTGAGACATCCAACCCATCTTTGCTGTTTTCACATCAGTCTTTAAACTGTGTATTTCACCTTTGCATAAATTCAGCTTGACTATAGGACTTTTCTCGTTGTGTGGCACACCAGATTGTTGTGTTGTCTTTTTGTCTGTAAAGGAAAATGTTAGTTGTAACATTCCCATTACAGCAAAATGATGTTATTTCAAATTGTATGTGATAGAGAGCTGTAATTGCTTGCTGTTGCAGTACTCTCAGAATTCAATACTGCCAATAGAGTGCAATTCTGTGTCATTTACTATTAGTCCTATGAGCATGTTTCTTTTGATTGTCATGATTGCAGTGAAACGCTAACTGGCCTGCAGGGTATCCAACTGCTTTGTGTTTTCAGTTATGCTGCCGTCTCTTCAATATGTTGCATTTCTATGTAGCCCCATCCTTGTGTGTAAGAACAAGACAACAGAGACATTTATTGCAGTTGCTTCTCTGAGCCACTCATCGATCCCAAGGTTAGAAGGACAATGTGGCTCTTTTGCACAAACAATGCTATGCTATAGCCACACTCCTATTTTAACCCACATAAATAGTTTCTGTTACTAAGGTCAGGTGTTTTCATATATGGGAGCATATTGTCACAGAAGAACCTTGGCCCTAATAATGATCTAGGCCTGACAAACCCAAGACATACACAGGACAGAGTGCTGCCTCTGTAAGCCGCTCCAAAAGCCCAGCTCAGCACCTCTGGATCTCAGAGGAGCGACCATTGATTTGATCTCCTCACTTATTCCTCCATTGACATAGATACACTGTGTCAGAGCTCCTTGGCAGAATAAATCTTAGTCAGTCTAAACAGGCTTATTGTCAGCAGTCGTTTTAAGATGTTTCTTTTTGGTGTTTATGGAGATTTTTAGCTTCTAATTCGATAGGAGCACTGCTTACCTTTAGATGGCGATTGCATTTCTCCCCTCTCATTTGCATACCAAGGGTGGGTTCCCACTGGAAAGATCAAGGCAATCTATGTGTGGCCAATGCTGGGCTGCTGCCAGGAAGACTCTGTCGATTCCATTAAAGGTGGGGCCAGATGTTTGTCATTACCTTTATTGATAACCACAGGGTCAATACTGTGATTTATTCTGCTGGGATAGGACTAAGCTTTAGTCACAAGTTTCACCAGGGCCTGATCAATAGTACACAATGGACAAGTATAACATAACCACACATGAACTGAGAGCATCAGCAAAGCTGTAAATCTATCACAAAGTTTTGTGGTGAGATGAACATGCTATGTTGTGAATTTCTCACGTGAAGCAGACGGTGCGGATTATGTTGTATGTAGTTGCCAACTACGCTAATTATTTATGTCAGTTGCAGAACTACGCGTTATAAATTTTTATTTTTAGCACCATGGGCTGTGAGAAACAGCATTCATATGTGTACTCGGTATTCGAAACTAGTAGCCAAAAAAAACCCCTGCTAGCTTCCAGGGCGTAGCAGCCCTGCAGCCCAGAGGCGAGATCTGCTAGCGCTAACCGCCTTCACTTTCCCAGCAGTTGGGGAAACTACAGACAGACTTTTATTAACAGACACACTATAACCTACACTGTACATTTACTGCCAGAATGACAACTTACTGCTCATATTTTCCTCTGGTATTCTTGCTTTTTCCATCACTTTCTGCCACCTGACTGTCACGTAGATGTCCTTTGAAGAATGAGAAGAGGAAGTTAGCCAAGCGTTGAAGGTTACTGTGCTAAAACAGTGTGTGTGTTAAAATCGTTAGTTGCACATTGATATTAATGATCATGTGAAATTTTAGTAGTGGCGGCCTAGGGCTGGCCAAAAACGTTATCACGATATCTTTCGATATCGATAATTATCACGATAAGTATCAAATCGTTATTTCTTTTGAGTTTTTAGGCTGATTTTTTCTCCTGAGTGAAAGTTGAAGAAACCTGATGGTTATTGTTTTGTTGTCCAGCCCTATGGCAGTCATTCATTAGGCAGCTTCAGTATGCGGAATAGGGGGAACACTTATCTCTGTTAAGTGCACACCACAGACTATCTGGCGCTGCACTTCTGGACTTTTTTGTTCCGTCAACATTACATTATCAATTAACATTAAGAAAATCGATTTTTGATATTTGTTAATCGATTCACGTCCGCATCGCAATGCATCTAAGAATCGATTTTTCCCCCACCCTTACTGTCTATCCATGCTCCTAGCTAATCTGTGATACAGTTTATATTTATCATTGAATTTGAGAGGATGCTTATTTTCATTAGCATTATATGGGAATTGTATGTTTATTTCAGTAATTGATGATTAGCGATGAACAGCTTACCCCTTCACAAGACCTAATAGGCATTCAAGAGCTGTGATATTCATGTACCATTTCTTCTTCTTGCTTATTTCAGAAATTATTATCAATATGTACAGCGTATGACTGCCTGTAATATGTTGCTACCTTACAACACATTAATGAAGTTAAACTCCACCTGGTGACTCTGCTCTCTGATAGGAGCCCTGCAGCGGCCAATACTATTCAGCCATTTATACGGGGTTAAACCCCAATATGCTAATTGCAGAGGAACTGCAGGGTGTGTTTCATTTCTACATCAAAGTTCACAGCCCTTGACCTACAGCACCGTCTATACACAGTGTGTTCCCTCATTTGTTCGGTCATGTGGGTCCTTCCCAAGAAAATGGAAAGTAAACCCTCTCGGATTACATTCAGCTTTCTCACCACAATATCACTTTCTGTCACAAGACAGCTCTGTCACAGTGACAGTTGAATGCAGAGGAGCTACCTTAAAGGCTCAAATGTCTGTTCCAACCTGCATGTTAGAAACTGATATTGAGCCAAAGCAATTTAACTGACTGGCATTCTTTTTCAGGATTTTCACTTAACAGAGAATCGTTTTAATGAATGATTGTTAATGTAATTTTTGGGTTGTCAGATAAACATTAGCGCTTATTATAACAGGGTCAGTGCATTGAAACAATTCTGACTAAGGGAAGTTTACTAATAAATGCTTTTAGTTTAAACATTGAAGTCTGTTTTTGTAGCCTGTGAGCTGTTTGTCCACAGCAGTGTGTCCAGAGCTGGACATTCCTCTGGTGGCTGTGGTCTATAGGAGGAGGGCACTGCCAGCACCTTCTGAATAGATGCTGAGTTGCCGGACTGGACCAAAATGTAATTACCTCTCCCTCACAATGTCACACTGCAGACCTGAGCCTGACAGCAGCCTCAAAATGGAAAACGCTGGGATTGAATTAACCTCCAGCTGGGAACGGTGTTGTTGTGTGTGTTGTTGGGTGGTGTGAACCACACCTACGCCTTTTCCATGACTGCAATTTTCTTGAACCCACGCTGTCACACTATTATACAGCACAGAATTGTTTTTTCTAATCTTGCTTGGGAAGGCAGCACTCTTTTGTGGCATTTTATGACTTTTGGCCCAACCAGCCAACCACAGGAATCGGTTCAGGCTACTGACTAGTGTAATACTGGGAGCAGTAAACACAAAGAATATTCTCCCTCCCTGAGATTCATAGACTCATTGCAGTGATAAGCCAATAGCTCCGGTGCTATTAGCGTCAGTCTGTCCCTGTCAGTGACAGTAATTTGCTGCTCTGAGTATAAACCCTTGTCATACTCTTTAACATCAACCAGATTATGTGAAGCCACTTATTGAGATTGATTAATATTTTTTATGATGTGATTTATTTGCCAGGGAGTGTACAGTATGCGCTGGCTGAATGGGCTAATGTAATGTAATGGGGACTTAACTGAGTCATTAATCTGGCAGACCCAAGGGTAAAGTGAGAGCACAGCTGGGATCCTGATGTTACCAAGATGTGGGGAGCTGCAGATGATCACAAATGGTTTTTGATTTCATACTTAGTTCAAATAACTGACATGTAAACTATATTAAGAAGTGGATGGTTTTTATGAGACTAAATATTTCTTCAAAGCATTACAGCTTTCAAAAGCCTAATAACACATATAGATCACTACTGGACAGAGATTTTTTTTTCCTCAAAATATTCCATCAAATGCAGTTTATTCATAACACAAGGGCAGGGGCACTACTAGGTGCGGCAAGATCGGAAATTGAAACTGTGGAGGTGGTGGTACACAATTATCTATGGGAGGCGTTAGGTATTATAAATGACCCTGTGAGACCAGAGAGGGAGGTGGGAGCCAGAGAGCTGTCGGGGGCTTCCTGGCCATATAATTGAAAATCATTCAGACAGCTGTACAGTTTAACCTTGGAGGACCATGGTCTTAGTCACTAATTGATGGTTTGGCATGCACCGGCAATTGAAGAGTGAGGAGTATGTGGGTGGACTGTGTGTGTGTGTGTGTGTGTGTGTGTGTGTGTGTGTGTGTGTGTGTGTGTGTGTGTGTATATCTATATGGACATGCTTTTCAAAACACCATAAGAGGGGCTCCACAAAAGTGCTTCAGTATCTGTCTGATGTCCCTTGACATTTTCCTTGAATCTTTTCTATCATCCAACCACACAACACATTGCTGATAGCGCTGAATCATCTTTGTGATGTTTACAACATCGATACGTGGGCTGATTTCTGAACATCTCTATGTTTGTCTTGCACAACAAACTTTTCAGCTCTGCAAACCACCCACACCACCAAGATAGTGGCTGATATAACATAATAACGTTTCTGAAGTAGCTTGTGCTTTGTGAGTGATACAAGCCAGAGAGTCTGGTGAGTGATCTCCAGGAAGTAATAGATCTCTCTGGCCAGTCGGAGCAGAATCCTGTCTCCTTCCTCCACGCAGAGGGCCGGAGCACTGTGGTCATCTCATCCCTCATGGAACCAGATGCATTATTGATGGATGGCTGATTGGGAACTCAATTACACAGAGATTACTGGGCTGGTAGACAGTGGGACACCGCTACCCTGTCAGAACGATTGAATTAGAGCACAGGAGCGAAGGGAAAGTGTCCTTCAGAGACGCCTCTCCCCTCTCTGCAGACCTCCTGGGGATGCCAAACAGCCACAGCCTAGTTCATTCTCTGACAGATGACCTTCCCAACAACTGTAGCCAGCTGACTGGATAGGGCTGCACAGAGCAGTGGGGAGAAGCTTATTACAGGTGAACCAGTGTCTGGACATTGTGGTGTGGTTGTACATTTTGAGCGGCGAAATAGTTAGTGTTTGTGCGCGTGTACCTGTGTGTGTATCTCTCAATATAATTTGATGTATCAAATGACAGCTGCTCTTCCTTTAGGACTGAAGTAGAAGCAATGATGAGAAAGGCTCAGAATGCGAATGTATGTGCATAAATATTGGCATTTCGCAAAATCTCATTCATATAACATGGCCCACCCGAATGAGAATTGTGCCTCGCAGGGTCGTATGCTATTACAAGTTTAATGTGAAATCTGGATCGAAGAAGATGAGAGAAGGGGGCCTCGACATCTGAAGTGGTAGCATTCATCTTCCTTTTCTGTTGGTCAGCAAATATGTTCAAAGGAAAGGAAAAAGCAAGGCGAGAAAAGCTGATCTCGAAGAAGAGAATTCATTTTATACCAGACCACACGGTGAAGCCTATTTCACACCTTTGGTCTGTTACAACTGGCTATCCTAGGCTTATGTTTATTGCATTCATCCGTGAACATATGGAAGACCGGTCTTATGTGCCTGTGGCTTCGCGTTTCTGCTCCCGGACATAGGACAGAGGAAAACTTTTTTTGACATTCATTTACAGATGCAGTTTTCTTTCCTGTATCATTTGTGAAGAAAGCACATGTGTGATCATGGACAAGGTTTTCCATTCCTTAAGTGTCTTTCTCTATTGTTGCCGTGTCAGTGTGTCAGTGAAGAGAACAACTCCTGAAAGAGACCATTGTTCGGGTCCGCGTTGTCAATGGAGACGGGACCATAGCTGGGATTAGGTGGACAACAGGCAGCTTTCACCAGAACCCCTGCTTTGTCCAGGTCTTCTTCTCCAACAGGCTGGACACTTTAGAAAAGACACCCCAGTGAGCCGCGGCCCGCTCTGTCGCCCCTGTTTCCCTGAACACTGGGCACGAGTTGGACCCTGGAGAAAAGGTTTAATAAGGAGTGGAGAATAGCCATTAGCTCCCAACCAACCTCTATTGATGGAGTAGAAAATAGAGGGACCAATAGACCAACAAGAACTATTGGAGTCTGTGACAGTCACGTAAGGGGCAACTAATTCCTTTTCTTGAGGTTGAGCCTCTCTGGTCCACCAGTTCTGAGTTGAAAATATACTACAGGAACGATTCTGCCTCAGTCATTACAAAATTTAATTCAAAGAAAATTACCTGACTTATCCCATCTAATCCAGCAGATAGTTCCTATGTGCCTTTGCTCATGTCCCTGTGTACTCCGTTGAGTCCCTCTCTTCTCTTTGTTACTGTCAAACTTCCATCTTCTATGCAGTATGTACATGCGCGCGCACACACACACACACACACACACACTTTTATTTACTTCTGTCTTATTTATAATAACATATAACATATTTCCTATATTTCCTCCCAGTGAAGCTCATAACTCTCCTTCTTTGCATGCAGATGGCAAACATCCATTTTCCTCATGCCTGCCCTACATGTATAGGAATTGTCTTTTCAAAATTAAATCAATTTTCAATCAATTTTCCACAAGTCTTTTCTGCCACAAACACATCTATCAATAGCTGCTAGATGGAGAGGATGGAGACTGAGCCATAATTAAGTGAGATTTTATTCAGACATACCTGCACCATTCTGAGTGGCCAGATAGAGGTAATTTGATCAATATCCTATAGATTATTTTATAGAAAATAAGCACGAGGCAGTGTTAGCAGTGAGATGTTCTTGTGATAATTGACACATAACTGCACCAAACTGTGGTATCATTTTAGGAACAGAGAGTTGACAAAGTTGGCAATTTTTGCTGCGAGGTCCTGGCCACTAATGCCACTCTGCTTCGATTGTCAGTTCTCAATATCACCTTGCCAATGTACGGCTGCTATTTGCAACATTTCTGTGACTGTGAATGAAGTCCCAAGGATAAAGTTTCTTTCAACCAGCTGAGTAGGCTGAAAATGCACAGGGTGCTCTGTGAGTCATTCTTAAGCCTAATGCCAGAAGAGTGAATCCATTGGAAGATATTTGAAATAATGAATACATTCATGCAATTTGCAGCTGACCTATTCGCAGTGAATAAATGCATGCCATTATTTAAGGAAATCATCTTCATTAAGTAAGCATTTTTGCAAATTAATGTCAGTGACTTGTAGCATCAAGTTACAACTTGCCTCAGTAAGCAAGGTCTTGTTTTGCATGACTTATCATTTTTGATCAACCTGCCTGCTCATTTGTAGGACAATGAAGAGAAGTGTGTATATTATGTCAGTAGATATAGCGATTATATGTTATATTTGATTAAAAGCATGCCTCTGTAGATTCAAGTGGAAGATGACTGCCGTGTATTACACAAGTGTGTGAAAAAGTCTTTCTGCAGGGCACATTTTCGAGTGACCTTTTATTGTGGCCAGCCTAAGGCACACCTGTGCAATACCCATGCTGTCTGATCATCATCTTGATATGCCACACCTGTGAGGTGGATGGATTATTTCGGCAAAGGAGAAGTGCTCACTAACACAGATTTTGACACATTTGTGAACAATATTTGAGAGAAATAGGCCTTTTGTGTACATAGAGAAAGTCTTAGATCTTTGAGTTCATCTCATTATGAATAAAGGGAAAAAACAAAAGTGTTGCGTTTATAATTTTGTTCATTGTACTACGGCATTTTACTGCAATTTTACTGGGGCGGCTGTGGCTCAGGAGGTAGAGCGGGTTGGCCGTTAATCGGAAGGTCGGTTCAATCCCTGGCTCCCCCTGGTTGCGTGTCCTTGGGCAAGATACTGAACCCCGATTTGCCCCTGGCGGCTGTTCCGCCAGTGTATAAATGTGTATGACTGGTGAATGCAGATGTACTGTAAAAGCGCTTTGAGTGATCGAAAAGACTAGAAAGGCGCTATACAAGTATGGAGCATTTACATTGCATTTACATCTGAATTTAATGTGAAAAACTGACAACTGTGCATATTTGATATGACACAAGAAGCTGAGGTTTCTACTTGTACTGTAAACCTGAACAGCAGAACAAATCAACCACAATAGTAGTACACTACTGCTTGAATTTAGAGTCATACGTTGTTGTCCATTTTGCATTCTCAGTATGCCAAATACCCGTGCCTAACTATAATTTCTTCACAAAACCTCCATGTCTTCAGTGTTGTAAAATAGGAATTTAAATGGTTCCAAGATGGATTCCTTCTCATGTTCGTCCAGGCCCTCACTTGTTTCATCAACCCAGAGTTTTTCATACAGCTGTGCAGCCTCTGCCAGTTCCTCTTCCCTTGTCTTTGTGCATCGGACTACTCCATCCTTGGCTGAAAACACATGCTGGTTTTAAACTATTCTGCTGCATTTTTGCAGTCATGTACAATCTCCACGAACGATAGAAAAGCTTTAAATCTCTATTTTATCTTCTTTTGGACATCAAGAACCAACCTGAGCGTCATAGTCACCATCTTAAGACAAAGGCAGACCTATACCCTTACTAAACTGCAGAAAAGCCCTGCAGGCAGAACGTGCAGGTGATAAGGTGCTACACGTAGACAAACTGCAGTCAACATAAATAAATGTAGAAGATTAAATGTAGAGGAAAACCAGGGGATTAGCTCACTGTTTAATTACAGCTTAAAGGATGCACACACACACAACACTCTCTTGAATATATTTAATCTACTGTTAACTTTGGGGAAAAATCCCATGAGCAGCGCACACTGTCTACACTATAATTGCTTTTTTTGCTCGTGATTTTAGCTCTTGTCATTTCAAAATCCACATGAGTGGCATTAGGAGCTATAGTCTAAATGCCAATGGAGTTAATGTTTGCCTGCTTCAGCACCTTCTCTCCTTAATCTGGTTTGTCTACTTGTTAGCCTGCCTAAAGCCGTAACACAGAAAAACAATGTAGACACAAAATACAGAATTTGAATTTGAAACAGCTAGAAGCAGCATTTTAAAATCTATATTCAACTCCCTGACCTCCATATGTCCAAAGACCTGTTTCCATGCCCTCAGACTGCATGCCTGCATGTCCCTCTCCAGATTAACAACATGCATGGACGTGACAAGAGACTCTGACACTACAGACACATGCCAACAGTGTATGTAACAGAGAAAGTCCATGTGTCTAAAGGATGTATTGGGAGGTGGATAGCTGGTATTTCTATATATGTGTTTAAAGCAATTGTTTGGCTGGCTTTCTCTGTAGTTCCTCTCTGGTCACAGGTCATAATCCAGCAAAAAAGCAAGGGAAAAAAATAAGATACTGTGAATGCTACAAATACCTTAATGTGTTTGAGATTTTACAGAAACATTGCTGTAGCTTGAAAGAGGAAACTCAATAGAATTTCAACAAAACCTCAAACTTATAGCAGCCAACTAACAGAGCCTTATGTTTTTCAAACACTCACCCACGTCTGAAGTGCGAAGCTATTCATCGGCCTGTGAAGTCCGTGAGTGTCTTATCACTTCAGAGCGGTAAATCTGATGTGTCTGGTAAGTTTTGTGAATGACCTCTGTGCTGTGTGTGTGTGTATGTGCTGCGTCAGTATCTGAGAGTGTGTGGAGCCATGCCACGGGGGTTTAACCCCCCTGCATTGATCCCCAGGTTGCTCAGGGCTGCCGTCTAATTCTCCAATTTTCAGCTGTTAGAGATAGAATTGGAATAATAAACAGCTGAACCTCCCACTAATAATCCTGTTGACCACCCCCCGTCCGGCTCTTTCTTACACACACACACACACACACACACACACGCTTTGTCCCTTCCTCCACTGCTTAGCCAGCCCTCTTCAGGGCAACTGGGGCTAGGGTAGAGTTTCTCACTCTGCCCTAATCTCGGCCAAAGCCCCAGCCCTCGCTCCTCTGCTCTCATGAAATGATATCGGACAACTTTGGGAGCCTGGAACTGATTATCACTACCATCACACATGCACAGACATTTGTGGATTGTTTCTGGACAAAAGCATGCACAATCCTTACACACATTCTTCAGCATAAGTAAATTGTACAAACTCAACTTTCAGGAGTGTCAGTGGATTGCTTTTCAACATCATATTCTCAAACACTCATGCTTCGTTGATGCTGTGACACGAGAGGGAATTCTGGAAATTACATTTTATGTGTGTTTTGAAAAACAAAATATACAATATTTTTGTGGCATTTTTCTCTGCTCGCAGGCTTACGTGATTGAGTTTGGATGTTTAGTTTCCCTTAAGTAGTGCTTTGGTCTGGCCGGTCCACACTCCTGGAAGCAATTAGTCTCCTGAGGTCAGACCTTGTGTCTCCTACCCGAGGCCTGGTCCACTCAGCTCATATAGCTGTTCACAGCCTCCAGATCAGATTCCCGAGCCTCCAACCTCAACGGTTATCTATAATGTCTATTACTGTCTCTGTGGACTTCTTTTAATGACACAGGTTCATTGGCTTTTAAGTATGTTCGCTGGGCAAAAAATAATAAAATCATCATTCCACTTATAATGCATTACTGATCTTATTTTTCTGAAAATCTTCAAACATATTTGAGTTTTTTTTTGTGGGGTTTTGCAAATATGTAATTTCGCATAGTTATTATATTTTGCTGAATTACCTGAACAACAGCTGATTGGCAAGTATATTTTAAAACTTTGACAGGAAATAACATGTTTATTGACCCCAACAGCTTGAATATGATATTAGTTAAGCTGCTTTTCAAAATAAAGAAAATATTTGTATGATGCTACAAATGCAAACAGAGTCACTAGTTACATCATTTACATACATTCTTTGGTCCGTGTATTTCCAGTGTTTTCAGTGGTATGACACATGTAATGTGACTGGCTGAAAATATATTGATCACCGCACCCTGCTATTTATATTTATAATCCACTTCACCCAACCACACTGTGCGGATATGACAGCTGGGGTACACCATCATGGTCCGTACATCAGACAGGCAGGAGGCGGAAGTGCTGCAAAGCGCTGCCTGCTTCCTTTTGCCACCTAGATTGACAAATCCAGCGATTGTTTTGGCATCCGGTCTGTTTTCTGGTGAATATTTTCGCGATTGAGTCTGGCAAGAAGACACACTGATAATCTATTATAAACAGTATAAATTATATATATGATATGATATAAATTATCTGATTCTGAAAATGATAAAATATGCATCCCATGCTTGCTAACCCTTTTGATTTTCCTGCACCTAACCCCCTCAATTCTGCTGATTTGTTTCCATGATGAAATTTCAAAATCTGCCCATACACTATAATTATTAGGTAATATCACTGCTGTTTGTGATTGCGTTTTTTAAATGATGTACTTATTCCACATATTTTCCACATAACGAGAAGAGCAGAACCGCCTTTTGACTGTGAACAGTCAGGCGACATGTTCGCATGAGAATTTACACATCGCGGCTGTTGCACTGTGCTTCTGCCTCCTGTCTGAACAAGGTGTTACATACATGGTGTTGCGCTTTGCACTAGCATTGTGATTTTGTAGTAAGTAACTTTGCCCATGCACGTTCTGATGTTGGGTGTGAAGGAGTGCAGGAAGTCTATCCTACTCTACTTTCATATAAATACAACTTTGACTCACTCACTCGCTGATTTTCATTTAACCTAATTAAATATAAGCTCGATTCATCAGTTTGGCTTGATGAAACCAACTGACTTACTAACATAGTTCATCTTTGAGCGAACAACCTGCTGATTGGAGGTGTTGAGTTGACATGCCGGAGTATTAGGTTGAACAGTAGCGTGTTGACCTGCACCCTCTGTCCATTCAGTCATTTTCAGCCTGCCATGGTTCTTTTGTCTGCCTCTAATATCTCTCCATTAACCTCCCAGCACAAGGCACCTATGCATGCTCCCAGTCCTGACAGTAAGCCATGTCCCCCAGAGCTGAATGTCCTGTGGATGCGTGGAGATCACTGAGCTGTCACAAGTGTGCAGAAATATCTTAATGCATGTCAGAAAAGGTGGGGGCAGGATCTTTTTTGACACCTGTCAAAATCACTCATGTGACGCAGGAACTGGTCTGTTCAGGTGTACCTGCTCTGTCTCTTTCAGTCTTATTTTTCTCAGTTTTTGGCTCATCTCGTGTCCTGGGGCCCTGAAGTCTTTGTGCTTCAGTAGTGCTGGGCTCAGCAGGCTGCCTGTGTCCACACACTGCTGCCTCAGCACTAATAAGGCAATAGAGTGATAGAGAGAGCGCCAGAGTTGTCTGCTTTCAACATCCCTACTCAACCGTACCCTCACCTAACCCCCTGCAGAGACACCATTAGCAAGTCCATTGAGGATCCCATATTAGGCAAAACATTAAAGAGTCTAATTGTGGTTCTGAACTGGGACTCACTGGGTGTGTTAAGTTTTGTAACCACTCTAATGAGTTGCAGTGTTTCCTCCAATGGGTTTATTGCCCTACATTCCAATTTGAGCCATGTCACTGACCACTGGGGCATCTCCTAAAATAGCTCAACCCACATGTCTTACGAGAGAATAATCAGAGGTCATGCGTTTAAAGAATAATTGCGGCTTATTACAACTTTGATTTTTGAAGTTTTGGCCTGTGTCTGTTCTAACATTGTACTCACTAAAGTAATTGGTGAGACCCGGGAACACGCTGACACTGATACAAGAAAGTCTGACAGGGAAAGAAACATGAGCTGTCAGGCGATCTGATAGGTTGAAAACAAGCCCACATTGCTCAGGAACCTGCATGTCAAGGGAGGTCAAAGTGGAACCAGGAAGTTGGTTGGTAAGCTGATGGATGTTAATAATGGACAGTTTGCTTCCATTTTATCTTCCATATGAGACCACCATCAGGTTGTAGTTAAAACGGCTATAAAGCAGCGTTCCTACATCTTAAAATTCTCTTGTTGAGTATGATGCTAATATTTAAAAACTCTGAAAATAAGATGCAAGTTGTGATGATAAATGTCAGGAGTTATTTCACCAGACAACATCATGAATTCACATGGCCACTGTACAGGATGATTCATTTCATGTCAGCAGGCCTCTGGGCTACTGTGAAAGCAAACACTTTCCATAATGCCTGTCATATGATTTAGTGCATTTGATGCTCAGGACACCGAACATATGATCACAATGTCCCACTCTATTTTCAGGTGGTCTGCTCACTCTATATGCTCACTTGTATATGAATATTTGTGGTGGACTGTGTGTGTGTGTGTGGTGGGGGGGTATCCTGTGTCTTTTGCGGCAGCAAACAGGGATGCTTGACTTGAGTACCGGCACCGTGTAACAAGAGGAGATGACTGGGCCATGTGGCCCTCAGTGTGGCGCTAAAAACAGCCTGACAGCTGTGTGTGAAGAGCGTGTAAGTGAAACTGGAAACAGCACCTGACCACGAGATAGATTTTTGACTGACATGAAAATTTGGTCATAAACACATCAAATATATATAACACTATTTATTGTGGTATTTGCTAGAACTATTGCATGTGTAGTTTTTGGATTTTGCTCTCTTTGAAAGATTTTACTGTGAATGCCAGAAACCTAATCTGCTAAAAAGAGAAAACTTGTTACACAGGGCTAGAACCCTTCCTTTCTTATTTATGATATCTGTTAGTGTCATCATCAATATTACAATAATGTGGTTACTTTTTTAGCAATAAGAACAATAAGACTTGTGAGGGTATACAATTTGAGATGATTCTCCACTATTAGCACTGGTGCTCCCATCTGAATATTTTAGGAGCACCAGCACAAGATTAAAGAGCAACACTTAAATTGACATGCAACCTTTCTGGAGCCCTAAGCAAAAGTCTGCGAACCTCCTACCTGACCCGTGAGCCATGCAGACCATTTGCCATTGCCCACACAGTCACACCTGACACCACAGTGTTCCCATTATAATCCACCCTCCTTTAAAACAGTGTGCTCAGTCTGTCGGTCTAAGAATAAGTTGACCTCAACAAAACAGGTTTTCTTAAAGAGAATATTTTGTTACAGATAAAATGTAGAAAATAAAATATAACACTGAGCTCTGGCTCTCCAGTCAGTTAATTTATTTTAAATTCTATATTTAATCAAAAGTCAGTGTCAATCCATTGCTTTCCATCTTTCATTAGTATAGAGGTGTAACTAAACGTTGATGACCATTGTCTTGTTTTAAAATTCTGTGCGCTTACGAGGAGTGCCGTAAGCTATGCCTATGCCAGAGGTTTTTTTAAAGTGGGTGGTAGGCCTCCCCAGAAGGGGCTACAAACTGTTTCAATGGAGGCTCAGTGACTGAAAATGGTAGTACGCTCGTAGTGAGCGTTTAGGACCACACACATTTCACATTATATACAATGATGATTTTGAAAAACATAACAAAGAAGTTGCACACACCTTAAGTTGTTAAAATTGCCTACCATTGTTGAGTTTATATTTCAACATTCTTCCTGTAATGAATTGAATAAACCACTGAGTGACTCAACTGTCTCATTTTTAGGAGCAGACCACCATGGACCATGATGGTCCTGGATCAGGGCTATGTGAGGACATTGAGTGCTAGTGATTGGAGAGCAGTCACCAGAGGTTGGGCTAGCTCAGTTAACAACAATAAATACCTCCAAACTGTAGGCTGGCTGCTTGCTTAACCACATGTTCTATTTCTAGATGGATTACATACAGAAGATGTGACGGCTTTGGGGTGACGGCTTTGGGGTGTTGTCTGACCTGAGCAAGGAAAAAGTAATGTAACAGGTAATGTAACATATTTTCTCTGCCCTTGAGTGATTAGTTAAAGCTAGGTTAGGTAATATTGGAGAAACTAACAAGAGTCAGCTAGAAAGTATTCAACTCAAAAAAATCCTATCTCTTCCCTTCAGGCCTCCCTCCAAAGCCACTCCCCCAAAACACATTTTCATGCACAATGAGTACGCACAGGTAGGTAGGTAGACAGGCTGGTTGGCCGCCAATCATTATACATGGACCTCATGAAATGATAGGACTGGCCGTGTTTATTGCAGTCCTACAACCACGACCACGAGAGATCTGATGTCAGAGCATGTGATTTATTGATTGCTGTCAGGATGCAAAGAGAATTTCAACAAATAGACCGAAAAATGCTTCTGAAGTAAATTGCCTACCCCAGCTTTAAGTAATGTAATTACTTTTTAATGAGTAATACGTTATGAGTAAACAATTACATCTTTCAAGAAACTTGGTCATCATCTGTTTTAGTCAGTCAGAGAAGAAATAAGAGATTGTTCCTCAGTGTGTTTTCACCACAATCAGACCACTGTTCCTTCAGTTCTGTCTTAAATCCCAAACCAAACTCACATATTTCCCTCCAAACAAAAACTCTGTCTCTCTCTCTCCACTGTCCTCTGTGTCCAAGCTTCAGTATGATCGCCCTCTCTCTCCTTCAGAGCATGATTGGTCAGTCCTCCACCCCCTCTGCTGCCCTCCCCTTATTCTCTCTCTCTCTCTCTCTCTCTCTCTCTCTCTCTCACTCTATCTCCATACTTAAATACTTTTAGCATAAAGAGAGAGAAGGAGGGGAGGGGAGAGGGGGATGGGAGATCCATGGGGGAGGGGAGCTGAGTGCTCACTCTGTTGTCACTGGCCAGAGAGAGAGAGAAAGAGAGAGAGAAAGAGGGAGAGGGAGGGAGAGAGGGAGGGGGAGAGAGAGAGTGGAGTTGTGTCCCATATGTGGAAAAAAAGCATAGCAGTGCACACACACGAGTCTGGTCTGCTCCAGGGATTATCGTAGCGCTTTCAGATCTGATGTAGGACATGCAGGCATGAATAGGTAAGGCTGCCTGTCTTCTCGGCATCTCTGTGTTGATCTGCTTCCGTTGCCCGTTGCTCTGCCTGCTGTTTGACTTGGCTCCGCTGGCTGGCTGAAGTTGGAGGAGGACGGGAGCTGAGCACGTTGTAGCAGCTCTCCTCTTTGGCCACTGGCTGTGAGTCGTTTCTCTGAGCAACCCAGACCTCCGAACTCTGCCTGCAGGGCTGTGTTTGTTTTAAGTGGAAGCTGTGGTTAGCCGCTGTAGTGAAGTTAGTTATTCTGGGCTGAGTGTTAAAAGTTGACAGTCAGACAGTTAGAGCAGAGGGGGTCGGAGCCGGAGGTTGTGTGTTTGCGGGAAGCCTGTTGGTGTCTGCGGACAGCCGTGTGGTCATTGCATAATACCTCTTCCATATGAATGATATGATATGAGTGAATGTAAATTGGTTTCCGATGTGATGTTTGTTTTTATAGATACTAAGAAAGATAGAGTCTCTGTAATAATGTGCTGTAATAATTTACAAAAGCAGTAAATGCAATAATGTTGCATTACTTCTACTAAATGCTGTTAAGATGCTTTATGTATTGGACATTGTTGATGTTTTGTTTGTGATTTTGTTTTTTCATTAGATAAAGTAGCTTCACATTTTCAGAAACATTTAAATGGGTGCGTGTGGCTAAAAATGTTTTCACAGATTTTAAAAAACTGAAAGACAATTTTAGTTATCTCTCTATTGTTTTTACATTATATTTGCTTAAGCAACTTTGCACCATTGTGGATAAAAATTGTGCTTTGAGAAATAACCCAAATAAAAAAAAAAAAATCAGACCGTTGTTTTAATCTCATGGGTTTGCTCAGAGAAGTGCCTCACGTCAAAATAAAACAATAGAAACTGGAGGATTAAACTGTCTTTAATCTGTGCATGACATTTGCAACCCAAACCAGAATCGAGATAAACTATATTTCATTTTGCCTTACCTTTGAAATTGCATAGTGAGCTGAATTAATTTAATAAATATGTTAATTTAATACATTTGTTAAGTATGATTAAAATTTTAAAACAGAGGTATTCATTTATTAGATAACGTGAAAAGAGAAACTCAGTCATTACAGAAAACATTTTTTGCAACTGCATTTTCCTTATGCAGCTCCCAAAAGTGTCTGGTCTCCTAAGAATGCAGTCTTTATTACCCCAGTGCACGTAGCAATGGTATGCATGAGTCTTTTTGTGAGGCAGATTTAGAAAGCCCTCTTTAGAGGCTGTGCGCAGCTTCACAATCAGCTTAATGCCTGCCTATAATAAATACCCTTGTGTGCGTCAATTTGGCAGACCGTGTGCGTGTGTGTGAGTGTATGTGTGTTTTCGTCACACTGATAGGGTTCTCAGGTTGGTCAGTAATTCTATCATACTCGGGGTGAATACTGGTTTGTGTTTGTCCAGGTTTGGGTTGCTGTGTGAGCTCGTGTGAAAGGGTTGGTTGACATGTGAGTGTTTGTCCAGACATTGTGCAGCAGTCTGTAACTGCCTCACCTCTCTCTTTCTTTCTCTCTCTCTCTCAGGGCTGTTCTGTTGTCAGTGCGAGCTCATGCAAGTGATGGACTACAGCCGGACGGATGCTAACCTTAGCTGGCATTACCAAAACAGCATTCCCCCTTATTGAGACCAGCTCCACAGAATGCTGAGTCCTATCGTCCCCTATAGTGAGTACACTACACACTTTTTTCTCTCTACCCTACTGCATGTCGCACCAAACAGCCCCAGTTGACTTCACTGGACTTTGCCTGAATCAATGAGCCCCCTCTCTAAAAATAAGCAAGAGTGGACACTGTGTTCTGTAGTTTGTAAACAGAAGGGAAAATGCACGGGTAACTGTGAAAATGTGCACACTTCAGTGCCAAAACCTGCCTTTTTCCTTGACGTGCACTGTGGAAACGTTAAACCCTGGGCACTGGCCCTGTCTGAATGTTTCATCAACAGGCGGAAGATAGAGATGGGGGAAGGAAGAGGGACAGAGGGAGGTTGCAGGGCTGATGCTTTAAGCAGCAGAAACCCCTCAGCTCTGCCAGTGTCATTTTACCAATACTACCACACACACACACACTCTCCCTCCTTTCCCCCCTTTTCTCTCTCTTTTCTCCCTTCAATGCTGACCTAATAACTAACGTGTCCAGTTTTGGCCTCCCCCCCTCCTCTTTGCACCCTCCCACCAGGTTTCATTTGAGTCCAGCGCTCCGGCTCTCCAAAACAGCATTGTTTGCTGGCCAGCATGGGGCTGACTCTGTGGCCTCTGCCTCAAGAGCTCCCTTTTCCCAACTCTTTAATTCACCTCAAAGGAGCATTATCGGCATGACAGTTACAAGAAAAGAGGGAGAAATCAAACAGAATGGTTCATTTAAAAAGTATTACTACATGATGGATGGTAAAAAAAAAAAATCTGATTTTGTTTTCTTAGCATCCAAAACATGGATGTGTAAGGCGAGTGTGTGGGTGTGAGAATTCAAACCAGACAAGTCACCCTTGATTAAAGCGTCATGAGCGGATGTTTGACAGTAACCCTGACACTTTGTTTTCTTTTTGTGAATTTCACCCTTGAAATAGCCAGTGTTATTATTCAGTCACTCATCAGATGAATGGTATTTCGAATTGTTTCCAGCCGAATAAGTAGTTTGTGTTGTTATGAAACATGTCCTCTCACAAGTGGCTCTCGGTTGATTTAATTTCAGATCTCCCAGAACATTCTGTGCATTTTTCCCTTTAAAATCTGTTTATTCGTCTTATTGCTCGATAACACTGATAGTCCATTAATTTGCATGCTTGCTCTGATTCCCATCAAGACCCGTTTAAGTGGTCTTTCCATCAGCTCCCTGCACCCTGTTAGTCCATACTGACTGAACACACTCTCCCTGCTGCTTTAAGTGAACAGCACGTCCAAGAATGTCCCAAACTGCTGGTGGAATAGTTAGCATGCCTTCAGACAGGGCACACTGCTGCTCCTTCATGGGAATCTTCCCGTAAACTACGTACTAGCCTTTGTGTGTGATTTTCTTTTATGATCAGGATGCTGGTTTTCATCTGCGCTGCCCAGTAGCTGGATGGTTTTTCCACGTACAGCGTTGCTCTGTTCTGCCGAGCTTTCGCAGGGCTTGAGATCGTTTCAGAACAGCCCGCTAGTGTGAGTAGTCTGTAGACACAGGGAACGTATGATCGCACACAGCGGTGTTAGGTTGTTAGGCAGTCCCGTTGTTTACTCTCGGACCAGTGACACACAAACACACTCCTGTGCTCACTGGTGACACTGCAGCTCACTGTCTTTTAGTTAAAGACTGTAGTCATGATTGTGCTGGGCAAAAAAATTCCGACTGTGAGGGACTTTGCATATGTGCAGGACATGCGAATACTCTCACCTCCATGTTGGAATCCCCTTTGTGGGAATGGAGCATTCCCGCTTCCCAACGTTAGTTCTGACTCCCGCTGTAGGCATTTCTGCCCCTGCACATACGACAACGGGTCCCAGTGTGTAAATGCACACATGGTGACACACGTTTAGGGCAGGTACCAACACACTTAAGCCTTTGTTTTCAGGACTACTCTTAAAAAGGTCCCGCATTCAGCCAGTGTGTGTGTGTGTCTCATTCTTCCCTGGTGTGTCCGGCCTTGGTCCTCATCTCCGGCCAGTCCAGAGGACTTCAAGCTGGGACGAGCAGCCACGGCCGGACCTGAGAAGAAACCTGAGAGAGATTCCAGGGGCCACGGATACTCCTGGAGGGATTTGGTGCAAAGAATCTGTAATCTGTACTTCAAACACACTCTTAAATCATTCCCAGGCCGCCAACCCAGGAGTGCCTTAACTCTTGTTGCTGGGGGCCCCCGTTCGTGTAGCGATACCTTTTCTTTTAAAACAGCGCACACAGAGACAGAGAGAGAGCAACTACACACAGGAGTCTAGATCTGGCAGTTTTTATAGCTCTCCTCTGACTGACCCCTCTCCTTCTCCTTTCTCTCTCTGGCTCTGTTTTTATGTTTTGTGCAAGTGTCTTTGTGAATGACTCGGCTAAGTCATGGAGTAGTTTGTATAGAAAAAAAAGAAGGAGTAGATCTTATCCCGGCCCCTGAAGGAGCAGGCTGGAGGGCTTCGCCAGCGTATATCCCTATTGTATGCAGAATGGTATGAGCGGAGCAGTGAAGAGGCCTGTGAGGCCCTTTGGTAAACACACGGCCTGCTAAAGTGTGTGTGAATAAAAGCTGGGATCATTAGTGCAGGGTGTGAATAGGCTCTAATTAGCCCCCAGTGTGTGAGTGTGTGCGTGTGTGTCGTGTGTATGTGTGTTTCCATGCGTCTGTGTCCACAAGAAATGAAGGTTAGAGACCCATGGCCCTATTGTGTCCACTGGCCCTGTGCTCTGTCTCTCCGAAGGTTCATCGGCTCATTAAGGAGAACTCCGCTCCCCTTTAAGGGCCCAATTAAGAAGCAAGGTGGTGAGGCTCATTTAGATGGCAACACTTCACTGGATTCCTGAGACAGCAGAATTCAGAGCCTGACAATGAGTCACAGCGTCTTTCACACCAGCACAGCTAATTAGTAAATGACTACACTTGAGAAATAACACACTTGAATTGTTATGCCATTAGGTGTTAGCAGTGCAGTGATCATAAAATGCACTGACAAAGAGAGACGTGTGGCTGTTATATAACATATTGAGCTTTCCCTTATTTGTGAAAACAACAGAAAACAACAAATCCCAGAGCTGGGAGGCACAGAGGGGGCCAGGGGATTTGGACAGAAAGGAGGCAATGCAACATGCTTACTGGGAATAAGGGGAATAAGGGAGATGGAGATTGCGAGGAAAAGATGGAGCTGAAGAGGGGGAGATGGAACAGAGATTGGGCGAATGAGACAGATGGAAGGGGTGATTGGTTTTCACAGAGCCTTAGGACAGCTGTTCTTTGATATATTAGTGGACACAATGACCTAAAGCCAGCCTGCAGTCCCAGAAAATAGGGACCCTGTTTTTCTTGAAGGGCGGAGGCGGGGTCTGCCATTTGTGGACGTGCGTTAGCAGGCACGGGGGATGGGGGAGTTGTTTCTAAAATTACGAGCATGAAGTGACGCATCCAGCAATTATTCCGGAGGCTTTCCAGTTTTGGAGAGCGCAGAGAAAAGGGCTGTAAAACGAGCACACTCTCAGATGGGAATTTGCTTTTTTGCTGCACTATCATTAGCAATTCTAAACACGTTTGTTGTTGTTAATCAATGTTTAACAAATGCCATCAAGTAGTTTGGCTAATGCTCCCCTCCATCTACTCTGCAAAACAGCAACTTTTAACGACACTCTGAATATTCGTTAGTCTGCTAATGAATTGGAGATTCATATTTCTGTTCATAAACTGGTTTTGAACAATAATTGTCATTTATCCTAAATATATTTTACTATAGACAAGGGCAGTATGATTTTATTATTCTGTTTTCTGCTGCAAAATACTCGGTGTTGTCACCTTGTCCTTCTCTTCTAATAAAACCATATTAGCTGCACGCACTGACAAAAACTATTGTGACAGCCGGCCTGAAACATCCCCCAAGGGGGGGGGAGAATAAGAAAAAAATAGTGTAAGTAAAACAGTCATTCTGATACATGGAGTACAGATAGTTCTCTCTCTGTCCATAGAGAGACACACACAGAGGACATCCCTCAATGCCACTGCAGGAGATGGACTCCTTCCCCCTGGGATTGGACCGGTGAAGCGTGTTTGAAAAGAGCTGCGTCTGCTCGTGCTCTGGGCAGCAGGTGTGCAGAACACCTCACCAGAGCTCCCGCACTTCTGTTATTACATCTTTTTAGGGCCATGAAAGAGGGAGCAGATGAGCCAGAGGGAGCGAGAGGCAGAGTGGGAGTGTGGGATTGTGTTTCTTTTGATTGATAGCAGCCCTGTGACTAATGCATAGATTTATAATAATTTTCCCTGGCAATGCCCAATTATTCATGTCTGATAAATTATGATCCTGTTGTCCGAAGTGCGCATTACCCCTGTCTTAAGGCGGTTCGGGAAGGTTCTCAAGGACTGACCTCGCACTTCTTTTAACAGCTTTTTTGGCAGTACCCCACAGGATAACAGAAGCTGTTCATCATCTGTGGGGTGCTATTCTACGAAGTAACTGGACATTTGTAACATGAGCATAGTACAACATACTTAATTTGCAATACATGAGAGGAATTCGTCACACTTCTTTATTATGTTGGTACAAACTGTGCAAGAGCTGATAAAATGTGTATTTTATTGTAACGTCCGGAGAGAAATTTTCCACTGTCTCCACCTCCCATGCTGTGAAATGTGGCCTGGCCTCTCAGATAGGTGTTTTTATGACAGTCCATGTAGTATGCAGCGGCACGGCAGCCACAGCCTAGTGAGAATGTCCTGTTTGATATTAGTGTCATAAATCACAGTGAACTTGAGAACAGAGGACTTACAGGGCTTCAAGAGTGAACAACAAATCAAAATAACAAACTGATAAATAACAGATCCTGAGCCTTTTGCATGAGAGGCTAAAAACGTCTTCAAGTATCTTATAGCAAGTCCAGTTGCCCTTGATTTAACCCACCTTGGATGCCAAGTGCAGATGCTTTTCCTTTTGCACGACAAACTCAGTTCTTGATTGTTTAAAGCATTTTATTGGACATGTTTGTCTAAAATGCAAAGAAGTGTTTAAAGGTTAAAAACGTCATTTTTTTCTACGTATTTATGTCCAGCAAGCAGGAGTTTCATCCGATAAATCATTGATCAGCTTGCACTCACTGAATACATAACAACCGATGCAGTCATCAGAGCATGAAGTTTGTGATTTATCAGCACAAATACAGTGTCTGTCGCACTCTGCCCTACTTGCCTCTTTCTGTCATTCCCCTTTTGATACGGCTGTGTGCCTTTTAATTGTAACTGCATTCATTTAAAGCTTTTCTCTTGAAAGTGGCTGTTTGAGATGTTGACTAAATTGAATCCTTGACTTAGTGCCTCAGCCAGAGCAGCATTCTGAAAACAATTTGACGCTGCCCTTTTCTGCAACTTTTTGTTTAGAAGTATTAAAAGAATTTAGTTTTCGGCATAAAGTGAGTTCACACCCTAGAAATTCTCACGACATACTTTACTTCAGACAGTGCCCCTTTTTAATGTGCAGGTCTTTGGGGGCAACAGATTCATTTCTCCACAGAAAAAATACATTTCACAAACTTCTGAACAACTTTTTAATTTTGCTGTAACTGCTTGCCTTTTTCCTTGGTGTAGTATTTTTTGTAATTGTGAAGTTGACCAGCTGAGCTACCATCTGCAGGTCTGCCACATGCTAGCTCTTATTATTAATGTAAATAAAAAAGAAGAAATTAGGAACAGAGTATCACAAAATTTACAGATCTAAGAACAAGCACATTTCACTCCCTGATTTGTGCCTCCGTATGGAGGTGTACGTTGGAGTGGAGATGCTGGCAGTTTTCTCTGGTCAGTGGGTGGGGGTAGAGCTCAGTCCTGAATAGAGCCCCTGATTGGATTGATCTTGTTTACAAGCGACCTCTTCACAATCGGCACAGTTTAATAGCATGCTGTCCCAGAAGGGTTGTTGCATCCGTGTCTGTTTTGTTCCTCAGGGCAGGGAAAACAAAAGTGCCGGAAAAGGAGAAGGGGAAAGCAACCTCAGGGGAGCTGTGAAACAGCACTGGAGCCGTCCACCTCCGGGCTTCCTGCCAAGATAACGTTTCACCTTACCCACTGATACTTCTTTTATAGGAAACCACAACACAGCCTTAATGGGTCAAAAGCTACTTCTCATTCACCCAGTCAACATGAGAGTCAGTGACTTTTTGGATGGCAGAAGCATTTGAGGACAGGAATCGCAAATTAACCTAACTTCACACCCCCTCCATCGGTGAGCCTGGTCTAATTCTAATTTTAGGGCCTCCTAAAGTAAAGCTGGTTTCGGCTGAAGAGAGCTGTGCCACTGTCTTCATCACACACTCCTACAATAGGATGCAGCTCACACTGGTCCCTCAATAAATCCCAGGCTGACACAAAAGCTGTCAGTGGACTGCTGCTGAATAGATTAATAAGATTTCCATAATTAGACAGGCCCCTGACAATAGGATCCTTCAGGCTTTGTCTCAGAGCCAACTGGATTGTCCGAGCTGTGCACGTCTGCTGGACGGGCGTCCGCCACAATGGCCGCACAGACAGTAAGGCGGTCAGCAGAAGAACATCTGTCTCTCTTGGGGCCGAGAACACACACACACAGTGGGAAGTGTCATGTGCATATACACACAAGGTTCAACCTCCTCGCAGTAGAAAAGCAATCTGGTCACATCATATTTATGTGTACTTAACTTGGTCATCACATCTGATTTCTGTTCACCATAAAGTCAGCAGTGCAACTGATTAATGATAAAATATCTAAAATACTTAATAATAATAATAATCTTTATTTGTAGAGCACTTTTCCTACCCACTTGAAAGGATTGCAGAGGAGCTTTACTTATTTATTGACAACTGCAACAAAAACTTCCCATTAAATGAGGACAGGATTCCCATTTTCAAACATGATGTCCATTTTTAATACGTGTGTTTATTCATAATCCTCCGCTAATGTGAGTAAGATGAGTTGACGGGAGGCTGTGGCAGGAAAGGGAAATGCAACAACATTAGAGCTGAAAATGTATCCTGATTTAAGTAAAGGATGTAGCATGGCTACTTTTATTATAAGATAGGATTATGAAATTCACACATATTAGCAATGTCCTATTTTTTTTCTGTTGTGTAGAGTCATTTACAATCCAGCATCGAACTGAAACATATATTGAAGTTAATTTAATGATTTCACTGCTTCCCACAGTGTGTCCACATTGTCCTGATTTCCTCCTTCTAATCTTAGCTTTCTTTGTGCCCCTCCAGTGAATTAATCTACTCTGATTTCAGCAGAAGTGTAGATTAGAGCTTGCTTAGTTTATTTTGCATAGCTACTGCTCTAAAGACCACAGTCCAGCAGAAGGCAAGATCTAATTACATAGAAACAGCTAAACTGCATGTTTTCTCTCATCTGACCCACTGTGTACAAACAGCATTATAGAGTATAATGGACTATTTTAAAATACTAGACTAAAAGATAGAAAGTAATTACTTTCAGATGTAACAGTGAATTGGTTCTCCAGGTATGAGCAGCTGGTCATTATGTTGGTCAAGGGAGCAGTGTGAGAGAAGTCCATTCTGTATTGGTGCTACTCTAATGATGGAGTGGACAGCAGTTAGACCGCCTCACTGAGTCCTCTAATGTCCGCTCCAGTCCGCTTAGAGAGGACGAAGCGCCTGCTGTCCACTCTTTTCCCTCCCTCCCTTGCTCCATCCCTCCCTCTTTCATCCCTCCCTCCCCGCTGCAGGTTTTATGAGCTCCCCTGGGCTCTCATCCATCTCTGTCACACACAGGCACCATTATTGGGGCTGCTCACAAACTGGTTGGGCTGCAGATGGGAAGGGCCTGCAGGACATATATGGTTTCTGCAGCCCATACAAAGGCCTGCGAGTCAAGACCACAAAAATATGTGGTCATCTGGGTGTGTACAAGACAATGTCTTCAAAATGTTTGGAAAAAATACAACTTAATAGTGTGTGAGAATTTTTCTTGTTGCTGTGGGTGTGTGGGTTGACTGAAGCTTAGGGAAGTACTTGAACTGGTTTTGGCCATTGGGAACTTAAGGCAATGGATTTGAATATGAAGGACATGATAATCCAACGGCCATCTGGTCTGCCGGTCTCATCTGACTGAATAAATAACGGGCGTAATCTGGAAACACACATGGGGAGGTTTGGAAAGCGGGTAAAGAAAGAGGCCAAAGTTTAGGAGTGAGCTGGAGAGCGGGAGCAGCACAATCGCAGATTGTGGATATTGCGATTTCGATTTAAATGGCAATAAGAAGCCTGGCTCCACATCCACAGACATCTATGAATAATGAATCATCAGGCGTCCACTGAAGGAAAAGCAGATAGACCAGTAATGACGGCTTCTGCCATATTCCTTTTTACCTCCCTGTTTCTGAGTAGTCCTCACCTCAGGGTAAATTGTGACAGTTCAATAATGCCTAGCTATGTGTGGAATGTCAAGCTAAAGCCTTGGCAAGAGGTAGTGCTAGTCTTCATGAAATAGACGATGTTATTACTATGATATTGGGATATATGTGGTAAATACACACGTAAACACATGCACAAAATGCACAGTTGAACAACATGGACACATTTAAAATGGGAGTGAGTGGGTAAACAGAATAGACTGCAAACACTGAAAATGAGCAGATGCTTTATATATATTTGGGAAGAAGAAGTTCCACACATTGCAGATGCAATGCCAGTGGAATATTTTACTGGAAAATAAGGCCTTTGCATGACATGACATGGTGGGGGGGACGCAATTCACGAAACAAAAGTTAGCTGTTAGCTCGGCAATGTGCAGCAGCCATGATCAATCAGACCTCAGCCGGTGCTGAAGTCAGCCAGAGGAACAGACATTCCACTTTCCCAATGTTCCATGGGAGACTGTGCTGATGAATAGCACACTATTCCAAACCCAACCCCCCTCTTTCTTTCTTTCTTTCTTTCTCACTCTCTCCTCACCACTGTCCACACACACACACACACTCACACACTCACTCACTCACTCACTCACTCACTCACTCACTCACTCAAACCCTCCTTCCCCTCTCCCTCCCTCTGTCCAGACGGCCACTGGGCCTTTGGAGCTCTGGTGTACTGTGGGTGGGTGGATTGGTGGGTGGTAGGCTGGGGGGGGGGTGCAGTGTGGAAAGAGCAGGCATTCAGAGCAACATGCACGGGGAGATAACAATAGCTCCTCTGGGAGACCTGCAGATGCAGCACAGGGAGTAGTAGTGGGATCTTATCGCTACTCCGACAGAAGCTGGAAAACTGCAAAACAACACATCCAGCCCACCAATCTGCTTTCTTTCTTTCTTTTTTTCTTTCATTCTTTCTCTCTATCCCTCCACCTCCTTTTGCCTTCCTCTTTGGGAAATCTGAGCTCCTTCTGCTTACATGCATGATGGTAACACTGAAAAAGATTCCTCTTCAAACAAAAAGGCCTTTTCTTGTCCTCGGACCATGTGTCACTGTGCACAGGATAGTGGGGAAAAACGGAGGAGTGTCTAAACTTTGTACTGTCTAGTTCACTAATATATATCAAATTGACTATTATTTCTGGTTGAAGTGAGTGATATATACAGTAGTCCAAACCGTTTTGTATCACTTAATTAATAAACAATATATAAAAAATGATTCCTGTTATAATTTAAATGTGAAGTTTTTTGTTCTTTTTAATAGATGAGTCTGCAGAGTCTCACCTCTCGCAGAGATTGTGTCAAATAAAAAATGTAAGGATTAAAATTGTAACACTGAAAGAGCCATTTCACATAAGTCACACGTAAGTTTTTTTATATATTGGCATACATATATACCTTGCAACCTTGGATGCAGTTTGCATATAAGTAAATGCTAGTTTGATTTTGAAAATTATTATCTTAGCAAATGGAGTGAGAAACAAAATAATTCTCTATTTTTCAGTCATGGAATCATATGATAAAGATGCTATATGGACTTAAATGGAAGATAAAATCTCTCCTACGCCTCCAATATCTAATTAACTAATTGTAAATAGATGAAAATTATGACCTGGTTTCCCTGTGTGTTTCTTTTGTCAGGCTTGTTAAAGATGCACTGGAACCCAGAGCATGCCCAGGCTCTCAGCCAGTGGCCTGAGCAGCACCTGGACGTCTCCTCGACCACCTCCTCTCCGGCCCACAAGTCGGAATTGTACGCTGGCCGCGGCCGCAGCTCCTACAACTACGCCTGGGCCAACGACGACATCTCTGCTCTCACAGCCTCCAACCTGTTGAAGCGCTATGCTGATAAGTATGCTGGTGTGCTGGACCCGTATGACCGGCCACCTGCTGTGGGCACCTACCCAGAGCCAGGGGCCTTTGGGGGGCTCAACGCCCAGAAGACTGAGCTGGAGCCTTGGCCACTGACGCACAGTGCTGATGCCTCCTATACCCTGGGGCCCCCTGGAGGCCATGACAGCCTCTCAGGTTCCAAGGCTGTAGCCACATCTGTTGGCCCTCCGGGGGTTGGCAGCGTGTCGGTGGTGAACAGTAACCTCTCAGACTCTGGCTACAGTGGCAGCAGCTCCTGCAGTGGCTCCAGCGAGTACCCCTCTAGCTACAATGGCACCTATCTTTCCTCAGGGTACTGTCCCCAACCCAGTGCAGCACTTCCCCCTGCTTCCCTCCACACTCTCCAGTCCGCCCCCACTCTGGTGCCCAGCTATAGCCCTACCACACCTGTCTATAACTACCCCCCAAGCACATACCCACCCCAGACCAGCCTTGCCCCCAGCTACGGCCACCCCTCTGCAACTTACCTGCACTCAGGTCTACCAGCCCCTACTCCCGTTCCCTCAAGGCCCACCATTGTAGGAGGTAGCTACAGTTACCAGAGCGCCAACCTTGGGACATCTGAATCTGGAGGAACATTAAAAAGAAAAGCATTTGAGATGAGCGTAGAAGAGGATGAGAGTGGAGATGGATCTCGTTACAGGAAATATAGCTATGACCCCTTGAAGGCTGGGGGAAACTCACCCTACAGTGTGAATGACAAAACAGAGTGCCGGGGAAACGGCTTCAGCAGTTCAGGCAGCACAGACCCTCAAACCTTTAAGCCCAGTAAGCCCTCCTCCCAGCCCATGGTGTCTCCTCAGTATGGGGCAGCAGGGGGGGAGTACAGCCCTCCAGCAGGCATGACGGGAGAAAATGGCGTGGCGGAGCAAGGCTTCATCCAACAGCAGCACCACACCCAGGCCCACAAACGCTCTCCACTGTGTGCTCCGCCTGTTGAGACTATGAAGAGCCCAGATCCCCGGGTGTTGGACCTTGTCAATGGGGAGTTACTGGACTGCAGCCCGGCACTGGGCTGGGGCGAGCTGGCCGGTCTCACCCATGTGAAGGGTGCCCTGGAGGAGGACCTTTTGTGGCCCGTGTTGAGACCCAGTCCGTTGATGCGGCCACCAAGAACCGTCCTGCTGTTTGGCCCCCGGGGAGGGGGTAAGACCACGTTGACTCGTTCTTTGGCTTCACAGCTGGGGGCTTCCTTCTACCGCGTCAGTGGAGCCATGCTGGCCTCTAAAGGGAAGGCCGAGGCAGAGCACATTCTGGGGTCTCTTTTGCAGGTGGCAGGGGCACGGCAGCCCTCAGTGGTGCTGCTCAGCCAGGTGGAGGCCATGGAAGAGGAGGGGCTGAGGCAGACACTGCTGACCGCCCTGGAGAAAGCCCAGGTGGGGACCACAGGTCTGGTGATTCTTGTATGTGCCACTGGTAGGCCAGATCTGCTGCAGGATGCAGTTCATCGAAGCTTTGCCAAGCGGTACCACGTTGGCCTGCCAGATGTGGGTATGCGCAGGCAGGTGCTGCTGCAGGCGCTGACGCCCCACGGCTACAGCCTGAGCGAGAGGGAGCTGAGCATTGTGCTGCAGCGCACAGACGGCTTCTCAGTGTGGGAGCTGCTTCAGATCAGCCAGCAGGCACTCTCCTCAGCATCCTCCTCCACCGGGGCAATGCATGGCCTCCCCACGTCCTCTAAACCCCCAGCCTTCACAGACTTTGAGAATGCCTTCTGCAAGGTGCGCCCACACACCACCGTGAAAGAACTGGACACTTGTACAGAGTGGAGCAAGATGTATAACCACTGAGAAAGCAGCTAGTCACTGTACTCGGACTGCATTACGACCCTGTCTTTGCTTAGATTTGGCAAGCCACGGGAATTTGTTGTTGTTATTTTGTAATTACAGATTATGCAGCCAAAAGAGCCAGAGAAAGTCAACAATACAGGAGAGCTGACAAAGTTGTTTTACTGGCAGAAGCATGCCACGGTGTGCTTTTTTTGTTTTCAAATGAATAGCCGCAATATTTAATTTTTCCCAAAGAAGAGAAAGATGAATAGGCCTTGTTCAGTCGGGTAGTGTATTAGTCTTTTGGCCAATGGGAAAATCAGATTATGTACTATTTGAATACTCTCAGAGATCCTGATTAGCCTTGGTCCAGGACAAAATCAATTATTTGTTGCTAGGTGACGTGGTCCAAGATTATGGATAATCAGGGTTTGGAAAATCCCCCCCTTTGACTGACTCTCAGGATCGTATTTATTGCAAGTCCACTTCCATGTTATCCTAATGTTGATTTAGTCATTGGATTGTCACTTAAATATTCAGTAAGAAGGGCTTGGGATCAGCAACATTTCAGCAAACACACACACAGTTTTTGACCAAAAACATGTCAAACCAAATGCATAATCAGCAGCGTTAACAGGCTGGTCCTCAAAATTACAATAAATGAATCCTTCTCAAGAGCTTCTCAACAAATCAAACAGATAGTTCTTACCCCCCCCCCCCCCCCCCCCCCCCCCCACACCAAAAGAAAAGATAAAAGAAAATCAAATGACATGTTTTAAATCCAAACATGTTGCTACACATGTTTGGTAGTAATGTATGTATTTCCATTTAACTCACTAATAGTAATACACTCATGCTTGAAATTGTACAATTCACGGACAACTTACTCTTATATTTGCAGTGTTGTCCTTAACTTACCCATACCTTCGTTCTCAATCTCACATTCCTCATTGTCTGCAGTTTTCCTGAGAATCCCACTTACAGAACAAAACGTACCCACCCGCACAGCCAGCATCTCCTACAGCGTGTCTGTTTTCTATTTCACTTATTCCTTTTATTTTCTTAGTATGTAGTCTTGTTTGAAATGCTCAGGAAGAATTTCTTTACCTCAGAAATATGAAATTAAAGAATGTATGTAATTTTAGGGTCTTAGTAGAGAGCGAGATAAAGGAGCGAGGAGAAACCTGACAGTCTTGTATTACCCACTACAGCTGGGCTTTTACCTCGGGAGAGAAACTTGAATATGCTACAAAGAGTAACATTGAATGTAATTCAGGTATTTCAAAGGATATTTGATGCCATAAATCCATGTATTATTATATGAATATAAATACCTTTTCATTTCTGTTCTTTTACCCTTTATTTTTATTGTAGTTTATGGTGGAGTGATGATTGTCTTCAAGAAATGTAGAATACAGAAAATCTTGCTTTTTTTGTTGGACAAACTGTTTTGCAAATGTCTGTGTAATATAGCGTTTACATATCCTGTATATGCATGTCTACTGTGTATAGTTTTAAGGCTGCAAAATATCATTTGAAAATGTTAATATAACGCACACAATCATACACGTGCACTCGCAGTTGAACATCTGAGCACAAAATACCTTCCAAAAAGACACAGAACCAAAAGACAGCAAAAAAAAGTTTGAAGACAAAGTCATCGTATGTAGCTTTCAGCAAATCCCAAAGTATAAAAACTCACAGCTAATGTATACATATTGTGGACAAACCCAACATGTAGACAATCCAGACAGATCTCTCCTTTTCCATCAGTCGTACAGTTCTGTTTTAACGAGCTGGAAAAACCTGGTCACTGGACTGCAGGTACAGGGGTCGTACATATTAGACCGTTGCCATGGTCCTGAGGCGGTATACACAGAATGATGTAATATTTCCTACCTCCCTTCCCGCCTCCCCACTACTGCCCCCCCCCCCCCAAACTCATCATTATTTTCTCCCTTTTCTCTCTCCCCAGTGCAATCTCATTAGATTGGATTGCCCCCTGGCCACGAGCCCCAGTGGCCATGTGGCGTTGTAGCCTCCTCCCCGCCCCCCTTCCTCTTCCCCTGTACTGATTCCTCTGGAGTGGAAGTGGTCTGATTGATGTCCAGCAACCCTATATCACAGTGCAGCCGTCCCCTCTCCAGCTGGTGGCTTCAGTCATGCCGTGAAGCCAGATCAATCAGAGTGACCCTCCGCTGTGCATACTGATCACTGTCTCAGAAACTGAAAACACATTTACAAATTACAGAACAACCCCTGCCTCAAGCGGCACAGTCTTGATGATGCTAGCGATTATTCACATGTAGTTACAGAAATTAAATAATAATAATGACTTAGAGGTACCAATAATTCCCACATTTGAAATTGGTGTTGTTCCCACTACTCACGCCAGTATGTCCAACAAAACAAGCCTTTATTTTTTACATGTTTTGATCTGTTATCACGGTAACTTTGTTCTTGGTTATTGTACATTTTCTGTAACCATTTCTACCTCATTTTTGCGGCATATTGTACATGAAAGTATTTATTTCATGTCTTTTTTGATGTCTGTTTTAAAAATGATAATAATGTTCTTGAACTGTAATGGTCTACCTCAGAAAAGACTGTATTTTAAGAGAAGAGTATCACACAATATTAAACAGAATTTGTCAATATTGCACTGCAGTTATTTCTTTGTGTTTTTTCCCTCTGATTTCAGCACTCAGGGGACTGCAATGGACCGGAGTGCAGAAATGACATGATGGTGGTGGTTACCGTATGTCTCTGTATCTGTAGCCTGGCTTGACCTCAATGTTAAGGTCAGCACAGTTACTTAAACTGATTGCTAAATTGTTTAACTTACATCAGGAGGTTTTGGATTTGTTTTCTCAATCAGCTTGGATTGACTTCACACAGGAGCCTGTGTAGTCAGCAGGTGATATCAGTATGAAAAAAAGGTAGTAGGTAGTGTGGTAGTTTAATTTGAAACAAAGCATTTTTGATGAGGCTGTGTGAAGTGAAAGATTATCACAAAGAGTGCGCATGTGTTCAAGATAGAAAGACAAGAGAAAACTGTACATCTTTGGTGGGTCCTCCTGCTCATATTTTGCCAGCCTGCTTGTGCATGAGTTTTTAAGTGTGTTGCAGTATCCAGAACAGCAACAGAAGCAGTGCTAGCACACCCCTGAGGCTCCAGGCCCAGCACCAGAGCACAGAGGTCCTTCATCCCTGTCACTGTCTGTAAACAACAGCTCGTCCCAGCGGCCTGCCTTGTGCTATTTCTGGCCTTTCCTGACATCTTTCAAAGACTCAAAACTAACTAAGAGAAGAAGTAAATCTAAGCAACTCTACTCAAAGAAGTGAAAGTTTAGTCAAAGCCTGAAAGAAGGATTCATTGCTCCCCAGTTATGGATAGTGGTGTCAAATCTGAGCTCAAAACATCTGTGACTGAATCCCAGTAGAAAAGTGGTGCTGCTGGTGTTGACAGAGTAATTAATTGTCTAATAATGATGCATAGCTCTGTTATAAGCACAACCTTGTGCAGCGGCTGCCCTTCATCCTCTGATGAAGGATAATCGTTTCTGCAGCTGTTTAAATTTTTTTCCTGTCACAAACTCAATAACATAATCCACAGAACAAAATAACCTTGCAAAGGTAGACTAGACTGTGTGATAAAGTGGAATTGGTTTATGAGGAGTGGCGTATATACATCTTACATGCTAATTTCACACTAAAAGATCGAGTATTGAAGACTGCAAAAACATATAAAGTTGTAAAGACCTTACCTCCACAGTGTGATTGTACTGCTGTGAGAGGAATTAATTTTTTAAAGTCCAAACAAAGACACTGAAACAGTAGCTCGGCCGGCCACTTTATTAGGTACCATATTATATATTCGGTGTTAACACAAATAGCTAATCAGCCAATCACACGACTCAATGCATTTAGGCAATGTAGGTCAAGACAACTTGCTGAAGTTCAAACTGAGCATCAGAATGGGGAAGAAAGGGGATTTAAGTGACTTTAAACATGGTTGTTGGTGCCAGACGGGCTGGTCTGAGTATTTCAGAAACTGTTGATCTACTGTGATTTTCACGCACAACCATCTCTGGGGTTTACAGAGAATGGTCCAAAAAAGAGAAAATATCCAATGAGCGGCAGTTGTGTGGACGAAAATGCCTTGTTGATGTCAGAGGACAGAGGAGAATGAGCAGAAAGGCAGTAACTCAAATAATCACTTATTACAACCAAGGTATGCAGAACACCATCTCTGAATGCACGACACATTGGACCTTGAAGCAGATGGGCTACAGCTAGGGCTGTGCAATATGGCCAAAAATGTTATCACGATAAAAACATTTCATATCATTCCATATCAATAATTATCACGATATATGTCAAATCATTATTTCTTTCAAGTTTAAAGGCAGATTTTTCTCCTGAGTGCAAATTGAAGAAACCAGATGGTTAATTATGTGGTTAAACTTTTCTTTATGGTCTGTATGTGACAAACACTTCATGAGTCTCGATTTCAGCTGTGACATTTAGATGGCTCTGAAGCTCAGATCATCTCAAACTGGTTTCTTGAACATGACAATGAGTTCACTGTACTCCAATGGCCTCCACAGTCACCAGATTTCAATCCAATAGAGCACCTTTGGGATGTATCATGGATGTGCAGCCGACAAATCTGCAGCAATTGCGTGATGCTATCATGTCAATATGGACCAAAGTCTCTGAGGAATCTTTCCATGACCTTGTTGAAAGTATGCCACAAAGAATTAGGGCAGTTCTGAAAGCAAAATGGAGTTCAACCCAGTATTAGCAAGGTGTACCTAATAAAGTGACTGGTGAGTGTATATATCCATGGTCTGACTTCCTGTGAGTCACTTTCCATCCAGTAAGCAACTGAAAACCAGTTTGTCCTTTTTTGTCCTGAGTGATTCCTGTCCGCCAGGAAGTCAATCATTTTCTTCTCCCTGCTGATTGGAGGTAATTAGGCGAGCAGAGTTTGTAATTGGATAATAAAAGATGCTAATGAGCTTCTGTCCTATTTACTCATACTTAGGCAGTGAATAGCAGGACACAGCTCTGCTACACTTTGCTCTGCGATACAGCTCTAATAAAAAGGGATTTTGAAAGTACATTTCACAATTATTACAAGATATAAATGTTGATTATCAGAATAATAACCTTTATATAGTTGGGTTTATAAATAGTGGACATTAAAGTAAGAATTGGTTATGATACATTTTATATAATCTGATTAAAATACAAACCAAAGCTTCTACACATTGCACAGATGGAGGTTTTTGTGACTATTTTGTTTGTTCAGTGTTCTATTTTTGTATTTCACCTGTAAGTGCACTCAGTTTAAGCAGCAGAAGATTAACGTCTACTTTCTCAGCCTGCACTCAACTTAGGCAAAGTATCATATGTTTACGATGTTCGATGTACATCTTTAGTGTGTGCTTCACTTAGAGGTACCATGACAAAACACCTGAAAGTTATTTACGGTAGCAACCTTCATTAAAAAAAAGTCATTTTCTGAATCTCTTTTCACAGAGACCCAATCCTCCTCTCTTCCGTTCCGTGCTGCTGGCCTTCCATTGTCCGGGCCTTGATACTGACAAGGTTGACATCAGAGGAGAGCTCTGACACTGGGTGAGTTAAGACTGCCAGCTGTTAGCAATCAAGTCTATTTTGAAGTCAGGGACACATGGACCCCCAGGGCCAAAGCAGCAACTAGCCCAAGCCGTAGCCCCCCCAACCCAGCCCACAACCTCCAAGCCCCCTGGTCCCAGATAGCCAGCACAGCTGTATTGTTTCCAGATGTTCCAAAGCTGCAGTAAGGGCCCTTTACCTAAGAGGACCCCAAAAATGATGACAGACCCGCACAGAGAGAGGGGTAACACACCAAACAACAAAACACTGAGCTAAAGAACGTTTCAACACCAAACCTGCAACCAACAGATGCTAAAAAGCAAAAAAAAAAATATCCATAGATCCATCTGTTGTCATGTTCTAAATGGTTATAACATTTCTTTCACTGACTCTTGTGCTTGACAGAGGAGGAGCTGCATGTTGTGACAGAGAAAGCACTATCACCGCAGACTGCTTTTAGAGAACGGGATCAATGTCGTTTAATCTCTCCTGGACAGCTACGCTGTCATCACAAATATTGGCCTGAACAGTAAAAAGTCTAATCTTTATGGTAACTGGCACCTTGTCCATCAGCCCTGCAATCTTTGGCAGTTTCGTGAAAAGTGAATCATAATTATCAGATGAAGTCTGCAGCTTCATATCAGGTAAATAAGTTTATCTGAAAACAAGTCAGGAAGAAAAGGCACAATGGAAACTGCTCAGGTTGTTTGAAAGGAAATGATTAAATCTTTGCAGCTGCATTGTTTCTGTGTTGGACAGGTCAATCAAAAGCCTCAGGAAATTGGGTTTGACAGATGGAATGTTCTGGTAAAATCCTTTGCTTGCCCCCTTCTCACATGACTAAAATGTGATCACTGAATAAATAAACAGTAAATAGGTATATAAGAGGATAAACAGATTGCTGTTTAGGAGCATCTGAAACAGAAGTGTCACTGTGAGAGCTACATCAGAATCTGATATTAACAGAAAAAAATGAAGGGGTTAACATGAAGTTCTTCCATAATGTTATAGTTTGGGGTAGTCTGCAGATGATCGTGTGTGATCTTGCTATATGACGGTGTCTAATTTCGTTGAGGACAGGCAGGTTTAATGCAGGTCTATACCTCCCTCATGTGGCCAATACAAAAAAATGTAAATCCTAATGAAGGAGCAGATTGCGCCATGAGCACAGTGAAATTAGACTCAGACAGATAATGCTACAATCACCATAGATGTTTGAGGTTCACATTTGTTGAAAAACTTAATCAGAATATATGGATTTAGCCAAAGTTCAGTGCAATTAATTTGATTCAGTCTGGGGGATGCCGATTGCTCACAGAGGATACAGGATTAAATCCAGGTAATGGAATTTAAATTAAAATTAAAAAAATTACCAATTGCAATATGAAAATGAACCTGGGTGTGAAATATAAATACACAGCACACATTTACAGAGCCATAAATACCCACAAATACAGCAGCATTACAACGTCAAAACCTCAGACAGCACAGCTATAGCTGAACTGTAACATTAACGACCCCTGGTGGCTCCACTGTGAACATACATGTATGCTTTGTTCAGTGACATACATAGTATATAATTATTGCAGTATTTGTAAACCTATCACATCAAGGCTATGTCAATAGTGGATGATGGTGAAAGAAAGCTTTATCACAAGTTGGGCTCACAATTGATGTTTTACTTGCACCTGGTTAAATACCATATATTGTGTAGGGTAATATAATCTATAGTAATACATCAACTTAGAAAATGTTTTCATAGTAAGATAAACATAAGCAAAAAGGGCACAAGTAATCTGTTGCCACAACTCTAAATATTGTGCATATGATTTTAGGCAGCTCTGTGTTGATACATTACATCACTGTCCACATAATCACTTGTTTTCAGATCTTTTTATATACAGTATACGTGCACTGTAAAATAGTAGTACTTCACAGTTTTATTGTACACTTAGATAGTAAAGTTAGTTAGGCCTGTTTCGCGCCACTGGAGCAGACTCAGTTGTTGTGAGGTTGCTCAGTTGTTTTAATATAACATAACACGTAAATTTTGGAAGGAGGAGCTGGAGATGAGCCACAACATTCAGGCCAGAAGGGAAAAATATGAACTCTAATTACCCCAGATTTAGACGAATGAACTGCATGCCATAGAGTCCAAAATAGTAACCCCTCACCGTCTATTATCTCAACAATTCGAGTACACAGAAAGGTAAAATCTCATGTGTCACTGAGGAACGTGGGCCTGATGATTCTCCCCGACAGTGGATGCCGTTGGGAAGATGTCCGACTAGAAGGCACTGCCATCTGCAGATATGGTATCATGTGTCTCAGTTGTCTTACTGGAAGTTAAAGCATCTGGAAATGACTCAACATCGCTCCGCCTACGTCTCGTTCTGTGGAAGATTACCAAGCCCAAGACTCACTTATAGTTTCTGTTTTATATGCTGTGTAGATAAATGCTTACCATAGGCCTGTGTGCGCTCTTGTAATGGTTATTACATTAAGACGTTAATGGCTGCGCATTCTCTCCCCGCTGTGTAATCCTTACAGTAACCTAATAACAAGACAGGCCACGGCACATAGGCTACTATAAGCCCCAAAACCAGACTTTTTATACATCTAAGATGTGGACTACACGGGCTCCATAATCTCGGTCATGAGTGAGGTGTCAATTTAAACGTGAGGGCAGGAAATAGGCTAAAGCGCGCTCCATATCGTGCGTAAGAGGGAAGTAAGCCTACTTTCAGCGTTTGTTAAAAGTTGTCCGTGGGCCTGCGAGAACCGCTCGGCGCTTAAAGTTCATCTCTCCTCGGCTGAAACGACGCCATCTGTCCAGTTTTTGTGCGACAACGTCAGCGTTAAACTGAGTGATGGAGGCAGGAAATGTTGAGTAGGATTTTCGGACTGGCGGAGGACTTATGAGACAGAGGAGGAAGAAGCGAGACCGACCTTAGTGTCTTTTCAATGTTTTGAAATCGATATTTAACTTAAGGTAAGTGTCATTGTTGTTGTTTTTTTTATGGTACGGATATCTGTTTGTTTAAAAGCTGGATTTTCCGCTGCTGAGGCCTCTTCAGAGAACCGTGCATAATAAATGTGTGTGTATCTGTCATGTTTGGGTTACAGACACACACAGACAAACACACTCACACATACAAAAACCAGGCTGTTGCAGGATGTATGTGGGCCATAAAGCCTGACATCTACTACAGTTCTGAAAACCTGAAACATGATTGTGTCCAGTTTGTTTACTTTACACCAGCTAAAAAGAGGCTCCAACGGTGCTTTTAAATATCACCGTCATGTTGCCTATTTCACGAAGTGTGGAAAGGAATTATGCAACGATCAAGGCAGCAAGCAGTCACTCCCTCCATGCGCTGCCTCAGTGAACACATTTGTTTAATCGTCTGCTGTGCTGTTCCTAGAAATCATGGACGCCTTAATGCTGTTTGTGTCGTTATTGCCAATATTGAGGGAATGTATTAGATCTGATCATTGTTAGAAACACTCATATCACATCATAGTATTAGCTCCTCAAATAGCATGTCATGAGTATAATATCTAAGGCAAACACTGAAGCAGCTGCTTGCACTTCACTTCCTATTTTTTCATCCAGTACACTGTGATTATTGGTAAGGTATAGCTACACTGAACTCCAATGTGAAGGTGAAACTTTTATGGGGCGGTGATTATTTTGTCGATAGGATCCGTCTTTCATGCACAGGTAAGCTGTTCTTCCACTAACACCTGACGAAAGGCAAGTTGGGGCAGCTTTCCGCTGTGTGTGTGCATGTCTGTAAGTTTCGTTCCACATAATCCACTTTTCAAAGAGCCATCTGAGAAACCGTCAGAAACATGTGCAACTCGCCCTGGCCACCAGAGGCAGTGGCTAACAATGGATAGCAATTACCAACAAGGTGAGGCGAATCGTGATCCACCTCAGTGAAAACAGCAGCTGCTTACACAGCACCTGAGTTTAAATGTTGACTTAACAAAACCTAAAAAAAACAAAAGCAAGAGGGACAGTGGAGAGCTCCTGAGAGACAGATGAGCAGAATCTGCGATGAAAATCATACACGTGACAAAATTCTTTGCTGACAGCTTCCTGTACATATAATACCACACAGCTGGTTTCCATAGTGGACTCAGTGGCCCTTGAAAGATCCATTCTCTGCCCTCTCCACTACTGTGCTGTCCCTTCCACACATGATGAAAGAGAGAGGGGGAAGTCTCTCACTTTCTTAAATCAGATCAAGTATTTATTGGTATGAATGCTGAGCCTACAAATGGCAGATGCTGGAATTCAATGATGAAATATAAACATATAAAATGTAACCTGAGAGCCACATTTAAAAAAGAAAACAAGGACTCTATAAGGACTCTCATCAAGGTTTTTTGGGAGAGTTCCATATTTGACCTGAGCAAGTACGACAACACAAGACATAGCAACTTTACTTACTAATCCAGCAGAAAGAAAACCAGCTCAGCGTCTGTCTTGCAGCCTTTTATTTCACGAAGCTCTCGCCAACGTCGGGGAGCCTCTTGCTTGGTTCCTCTTCTTAGCTTCCTTCGTCAACATCCTCTTTGGTCTCCATGCCCAAGTCGTTAACTAACGTTTCATCCACATTATAGTCTGATGTCTGTGAAACTTCTGGCTGACTTTGCTCGAGTCGACAACTTTGCTAACACATGCAAACATCAAGCAAGCGCAACAACACAAGACATGGCAAGCCAGCTCATAAGTTATAACTTACTAGTCCAACAGCAAGAAGACCAGCTCAGCTTCTGTATTGCATCCTTTCATCTCTTTAGCTCACGCCAGCGAGTAAAAGCCAGTCCGATATTTACCCTTGTACGGTCTCCTGCTCGGTCACTCTCGCTTTTTCTCTTCCTAGCTTCATCCATCAATGTCTTCTTTGGTCTCTTCGCAGCCTGCCGTGATATCCATACTGAGAATAACGAGCTAGCTTTTTCCAAAGAACGTACATGATATACTTTTTGCTTCTTCTCATAGCTAGCTTGCTGAAGAGTTGTGTTGGTCTGTGACGTGGCGCTGTAAAGCATTACTCTGTTCTTGTGATAGATTTCCCGCCTGCTGTGACAGCTTCAAAATGATTTTGAAGCTGTCACAGCAGTAATTTTAAGATACAATTTCTACATAATGTTGCAGTTTAAGAGACGTCTAAGTTTAGGATTTCAACTGAGTGTTTTTCCCAATCCAAAAATCTATATAACAGATGATCTCAATAATCGAGTTAGGTCTGCACCTCACAACTATTTTCATCAATGAGTAATCTGACTTTGTTGGGTTGTTTTTTTGGTATTAATCTATTAATCCCTTGGTCTGTAATTAATCAATTATCAAAATTGTTGCACACTAATTTTCTGTTGATTGGGTAATTGATTTGAAGAGTTTTTACCCATCCATCCATCCATCGTCAACTGCTTGTCCTGCGTACAGGGTCACGCGAAAATTTTTACTTTGAATTAAATAATTTATTACATACGTTTGGACTGTTAGTTGTAGAAACCAAATCTCCAAATAACGTCGCCTTTTTGCACTTGGATATTGTGATTGGCTTTTCCCCCCCTGATATTCATAGAATAAACTATTGATTGACAGGAGAGAAACTTGTTGTTTTTCCTTTATTACTGTAGTAATTTCATAGGACTTTCTGGTTTATAAAACAAACATATTTTGCTTTATGAGTTTAGAATTCAAAATAATTGATCAACAATTGTCATTCCCCCACACTGATTTCTGAGAATGCCAGTGGAAAATTATCAGTACTGGTTTGACTTCTCATTATGCAGTGACATTAGCTACACTTGTTGACATAAATTTCCATACCTTAACAGATATTATATGTAATCATGTTTTTATCCCCACTCTAATCTTGAACCAGAAATGTAGCTGTTCCTTCCCACTTTATTTTTATGTTTTACGAATGCATAAAATTCGTATGTTCTAAAAGCCTGCTGAAGGAAGAATGACTTGTTTAAGCCACTTTCTAGTAATTCCCTTTCTGCCATTTTGAGTTGAAGTTGGAGAAATCAATTAATTTCAGAAGCATTTTTGTTATGTTTGTTGAAATTTGGTATCTGTAGCTGTCACAGGACTGTTATAAGCACCAATTATTTAATTCAACCCAAATAAAATGATTGGCTGGCCTGCCTGTCTACCTGTGTGCACTCTGCCTGTGCACATAAAGATGAGTTTTAGGGGAGTTGCTTTAGATGGACAGTTTTCTTAGTTAACTGTAGAAACAGACAGGACACATGGGGAGGAGAGGGCTGACGCCACCTGATTTGAACTGGAGTTGTTATGTGGTCTACGTGGGTATGTGTGGCCTGACAGTAGAGAAGGAGGCAGTTTGCATGGCTTGTAATGCCTGGATGATTTCCACCAGGGATGTTGCTGGCAGGAGAAAATGGCTCCCAGGCTTTGCTATACACAAGGGAGATGTATTTATGTCCTTGACTTACAAGACAAAAAAAGGCCTCAGCTAAAGGGGAAGAAGCTTTGTGCACCACAGAGACTCGATTGATCTGGTTAGATTGAACATATCTGAGGCGTTGTCTCAATATATATAAGAATATCCTAAAATCTTTAAAATGAATGAAATAGTGGTGCTTCATCTGGGAAATGTCTTGCAAAAGGCTGACGCTGTACTGATGCTGCCTGATCCTACCGACATGGTAGAAACAGAAGTCAAAATTTAGTCATGTTGACAAAGTCAGTGTAGTATTGCAGTCTGACACATGACAGTCCCCTGATAATTTATGTTCGGGTCGTGGTGCTTTGATAAGAGATAACAAGGTAGTTGTTGTTTGAATAAACATAAATATAACTCAATATAGGAGTATATTAACAATTGAGGCCTCCATGAAGATACTAGTACCATTGATTGACTTATTCATTAGTTCACAGGGCAGTGTAACCACCAAGGCAGGCTTGAAAATAAAAGCTACTGATGTTGTAATCTGCTGAGCGTTTTGCTGAGGAAGTGGTTAAACATACTACAATGAGTTTTTAACTGGTTAGGGAGGGCATATTGTTAATAAGACACAACATTAGGGAGTATTGATAACTTTAGCGACCTGGTACGCAGGATAAGCGGTTGACGATGGATGGATAACTTTAGCTTAGTTGTAGGCTTACATGTAACCTAGTTGTATTGGTACTCAAACAATGTTTACGTAATTTCAACACTATCATGTAACAGTTATTAATCTCACATAGCCACATCTCTATGCAAGCAGAAATGTTACTAAAAATAATTTGCATCTTTCTTTCACAACAAATGCACATGCTAGCCAGATAGAAGATCTTAACAACACAATGGTGGTGGAAACATGCTTTTGTCCACAAGGGCCGTCTTAATGTGCACAAATGTTTGGCTGTAAGATTGCAGAATGCTTGAAACTCACACTGGGTAGTCGACCAACATTAAAGGAATATTCAACACAATGTGACTAAGCAACCAACGTAGCAAGTATAGCTATCTAAGCATTGGCTAAAGAGCAGAGAGCTCCAGTGCTGCTTTGCCAGATAGATTGAGTAAACCCAAATGCAGTACACAGCACACCGAGACTGGGAACTAGAGCAGTGAAGGATTTATATTTACACATTACTTAAGAATGAATGAGGAGCCTATGGATCAGGGGAGCTTCGGGGGTTGAGACATGAGCCAGAGGAGTGAGCTGAGCAAGGCAGGGAAGCAGGCAGACAAATCAGGCAGAGGGGGTCCAGACATCCAGGGAAAGGTAAGTTGACGGCAAAAAGGACAGAGGCAGGAGTCCAGGGTCCAGATGGGTAGAACTGCTAGGCACAAGAAACAGGTATTAGCCAACTTAAAAACACACAAGACAGCATACACAAGGCTGGCGCAAGACTAACTAACTAAATATATATAATACAAATATAGGGCTGGGGGTAAGATTTGAACTTGAGCCGCTGCAGCAGGAACTCAGCCTGTGTACGTGGGAAGTGGGCTTAAGACTAGTGGTGAGTTAACTGGCGCCCCTGGTCAGCTAACTATGTAGCTGAGTCAAAGATCTGGTGGCATGGTAGAGTCCAAGCCCACTATATAAAGCAGAGTAGACTGCAGATGATTAGACCCGACACCCACACACCAGATCCCACTCCTGTAATCAAGAGTACAGACAGTGAGAATGAGGGAGAGAGAGAGAGAGAGAGAGACTCCAAACTAGGAGAAAGCAGAGGACATAACAAGTGCTCTAAGCTTGGTAATTAACTGTTATTATGTAAAGGTATGGCCAAAACAGACCAGAAAAATCCAATTATGCCAATGTGAAGCTGCCAAGCTTTGTGCTTGTAAAGCAGGTTAGCAGGAAGAGGATGGCAGGGATCATATTGCTCTTATTCTTTTTAGTACAGAATGCACGTTGTTAATGTTGTTTTGACTCCAGCCCAGGCAAGACAAGTGAAAGACAATTAGATGATGCAGTTGCAACATGTCTATATTCCTGGTCTTTTTCCTCACCCTGTAGTTGTTCACTGTTGAAGCCTCTGCGACTCACTCCACATGGCCAGTTAAAACTTAGCTCTCTCCTTCCAAGTTCTGTTGAGCGGTGTGTTCTCCAGAGTTTTAATTTTGTATTCTATCAATAAAGAGTAAACACACAGTGAGTAAACTGCAATGAAGCAAATCCATCAAATAGCAGCAAAGTGGAAGAGCATGCAATCTAGTTTTAATGTTAACTTGTTGACAAATATCTGTAGGAATACAGATATTTAAACATATTAAACATAGCATGAGTTCAGGCACAGGGGTGAAATTGTGCGGCTTACGTTTTTTTGTACAGATTAAACAAAAGAGATATAACATTTTAATTAGTGAGCAGGATTTTTTTACCTTTGGAGAGGGCCTGTCCAGCTTTTTGTTTAAAGACGAGTGGCATCAATCTTCTCATCTAACTCTCAGCAAGAAAGCGAATAACTTTTCCAACATGTTAAACTATTCCTTCGTTCTCCCAGCAGTTTTCCCATTACTGCTCAATTTGTTTTAAAGAGAGTTCAAAGAGCAAAGCATTTCCCACCAAATCTGAACTGTATAACCGTTTACTTTAAGTGGTCAATTCATGGAGAAGTATTCAGACAGAAATGGCTGTTGCACATTCTAAGTTGGTGGTTTATTTGTTATGTATGAAGTACAGACATAGTTGTTATTCTTTGTTTGTTTGCGGTAGCTAGGTGACAGCCTTCAACTTGGATGACAATAATTGCTGGATTCACACATGGCTTGTTCAGTCCAAAACATTTCCCCCTTCCTTCAGAATGACACAGCAGTTAAAAAATGTTGCGCAATTATGCATACTAGACATCAAGACATGGATTTTTGTTTTTTTTATCTCATCTTACCTTTCAAAAACTTAGTGCTTAAAATAAAGATTAAAGACACAAAATTATAATACTGTAATACTACTGTAATGGATCTGTTATCTGTAATTACATCTACATGAACACCAATTCAGTTAAAGAATGAAACAGGAAACCACTTTCAACTTACATTATGACAAACTGTCAGAGTACAGACAGATATTGAAGCTTTCAGATACAGTGAAGGTCAATAGGATCACCAACAAAAGCACCAAGTGACCTATGGGATAGTTAATGGTTTGACTTTTCACATTGCCACAACATTCAAAGTGAAATCTTAAACCACAGAAATGTTATTGGACTGCTAGACTTTTTACGCTAAGTGGTTCCCCCCACATGCCTTTAGCTGATTCAGCTCACAGGATATACGTGCTTGTTGCCAGCAACATATTGAAGACATCTCTATCTCCAGGGCTGTGGCGCACATGTTTTCCAGATGGTTATTTGACCTACATGCAGTAGTTTGGACTCTATTCTATTTTACAAACAATGACTCGAGGTGATGTCTGTGTAGCCAAGGCCTGATATTGCTTATTACTCTGTGCCATAGACCCCCGTTGAACTGTTAAAAACACGTAAATGTGCAATACTGTTGAACCTTCCTTCATCAGGAAGGCCATCGGTGGTGTAGTTTATTTTAATCACTCCCACATAGGCCATCCTGGTGCTGTAGATATTCTCTTGCACACCAAATGGATGTTAATCCATGGCTGAAAAGAGTCCTTTATAACTTCACTACTAACTATAACACTATTTTCTTCTGTTTGATAAATGCTTGTTTTTTTAACTCCCAGTTTCCTTCAGTTTTATAAATCTTTATGGTTGTAAAACTCATCTTATTCCACTCTGTCTTACAGATTTTCTGCTTGTTCCAATTTGAATCTATGATGTTTACACTGAGTGAATTATTTCGGCGGCAGAGTATGACTTTGTACTGAGTGTCCTGCTCGCTGGACAGAATCCCACTGAGGTTAAAAATGTAACCATTTATATTTGTGTGACTTTTTATTTATTTATTTTTGAGGAACAAATGCCCTTGGGCCTGAGTGCCACAAACAGAGCAGGGAAGCGTGGAAACTATAGAAAGATGGACCTGTGCATTGTTGGTTTTGGTCTTTTCATGAAATTTGTTGATAATAAGAAACACATTGAATAACACTTGTTAGACTTTAATGCCTTTGGATCAAAAAGATGTCCTGTTTGGTTCCACTGTTAATTAAAAATGTAGTAAAATTGAATAGTCATACATACTGTCCTTTACCCCAACTTGTGTAGCCCTGCTTGATCATGACGCAGTGGATCCACATGTCCCAGATGATACAGTGCCTGTCTGATGAAACGGTCAACAACCTCTATCCCCCATCGGCCTTCCCCATTGAAGTCAGACATTTTTTAGCTGATTGGATTGAGAGTCAAAGATGGTATGACAAACACGCGCACACACATCTTAGACATACACATATGCATACATGTACACATAAATCGTTACACAAATCTGCTTGCATATATACAGTGTATGTACGCATATTCTGACAGCATTTTGTCTGTGCTCATACGTGGCCTGGTGTGTCTGTATCTATATGCATGTGTGTACCTGTACATGCACTTGCTGTATATGCGTGTGCATGGATGTGTATGTGTGTGTGTGTGTGTTCACAGGGACGACTTTGTGATGGAAAAGGTGGAGCAGGAGAGCCAGGCTCGGACTCTGTTGGACCAGACCATCAGCATGCTGCAATCGATGGCTCAGCAGAACACCAATGTGGTGGACCGGATGAAGCTGATGCAGATCAGCAGGAACATGGTAGCGGGACTGTCTCACTCAGTAGCTCCCAGAATTGAAAATAGGTTGCTCCTTGGATCCCTGAATGCTTTCAATAAGACAGTGCCTACTGTTTGCAGTTGAGGATGCATTACGTATAATTTCAAGCCAGTGGTCTGAGGAAGACCGCTGAGGAATATGGTGTTTTCAAATGCAGGAAAATATTGTTTTTCATGAGTAATGTAAGTCATTTGTGGGGCTGTGGAGAGATTGAAACGTACAACTTTTGCTTGATGATTAATGTCTCTTAGGAATTCATAATAACCGCACAGACTTCTTTATATATGTTTGTGCCAACCTGCTACAACATAAATGCAGGCAACGTGGCCACTAGAAATGAATTATCTATGACATCAGTTGAATAAACCACTGTATACTAGTATCTCCACCGTTGTATTGTGGACTGTTTTTGAGATTTGATAACGCAAGTGTTTGCTTCACAGGCCGTATTTCAGCAACAGCCTCTGCAGTTTGCAGTGATGGTCAGGGACATCCTCAGGAAGGAGAGGGTTTTGCTCAATGCGGTAAGATCCCTTGTAACAAATACTGTCTGTGTTTAGTTTAACTACAGCCCTCACCCCAATAAGCTGTCTGATAATTTTTTTTAGAGATGGTGAGTGTAGATGATAGGCGATGAAGGATTGCCTTCTGAAACTACAAGTGGATGTCATTACAAATACATAGACACATAGGAAAAACTACTTAGCAAGCAAGCATCATTACTTGTGTTGTATTATTAGTTTTTTCTTCTTTTTTAAAACAATGTAATGCTTAAACTATTCTGGCAGTGTGGGCTTATATTAGGCATTTTAAGGGTATACATTGACTTGGTTTGACTTCTCAGGGAGAAAGACAGTAGATGAGACTAATCTGTTTTCTAGATAATTTAATTTAAATAGTGGAAAAAAGCAATGTGTGAAACGGTTCTGAATACACCAATACTGTAAGTGTGCTGATTGCTATTCCATGTAGGCGCCCGCTCAGATACCCAACCCTCCACAGTACCAACAGTACCCAGGTAGAGAGCCCTCGTTCCCCATCATGCAGGATGTAGACCACCTGGTTCTGAAGGTGCTGGAGGTGCAGGACGTCCGACAAAAGATGCACCAGCTGCAAGAAGATCTCAACTGGGAGAGGCAGAACTATGAGGGTTTACAAGGTGAGAAACACACACAGACACAAGAGGTTGCCTGAACACAGATTCACGTACCTAAAATACAATGAACAGCCACACTGTAATACCAACTAAGCTTATTTTAGTTCCTCTTGTTTCAAGATTAATTCATGGATTTATTTTGATAATCAATTAATAATTTGTCATATTCAGTGGCTCTCTGGGAAACTGTGGTGTGCAGTTTTCACTATTATCTAACATGCTATTCACCAAATGATTCAACGATGAATAAAAAAGTATTCAGCAGATGAATAGTGAAAATAATTTTTAGGGACAGCCCACCACACCTTTTTAAATAATGGCTTCTGATTGGTGTGAATTTAAATGTTGGAAAATTTGTGACATCTAGCTTTAGATGTCAAAAACCCAGTGTGGAGAGCAGGGACGTGCACAGACATTTTGGTGGGCAGGGGCTCAAGTGAAAAAAAGGGCTTTTTTTTTTAAAACAAGACAAATATATTAACAACATTTTTACTTTTCTACAAAATAATCAGTTCACACAGAGACCACGGTCTTCTTTAGTATTCACTAGGCAAACTATGCCACAACGTGCATGTTTTCTGTGCTACTAGTTTCAAATATATATTTATGACATAGTTTCATTAATAATTTGTTTATTTTTCACAAGGCAATAAATCGTTTCAATAACACTTCACATAAATCTTCACACTAAACTTTTAGAGGGAGGGCACATTAAACACATTTGAGGGAGGGCTGTCGGTATATGTAAAGATCTATCAGCGTACAACAAATTAATAGAATGGAGAGTTATTAGATGAGGAGCGTACCATCAAAACTATGAAGTTACTCTTTAAGGCACTTTTTCATGGAGTGGTCAATTTTGAGACTTTGGTCTATTTTGCTTCCATGTCTTCTTTTACTCTAATGGAAATAAAACTTGATTATTACTCAAAACAAGCTAATCTGCATATTGAGAAAGCACGTTTCAGAGGAAAATAGCCAACTCTTGATGTAAGTCATTAACTGGCGAAGTTCTGTGGTGATATGCTTTAGTTATTTTCTTTATCCCATTCACCTGCAGTGACTTGTCAAATGTGTGCAAATTGGCGCATTTTAATTAGTTAACACCTAATTTGCATATCAATGTGGCGATTGTGATGACGTTATTAGACACAAATGTTACTGTGTTCACCTGTAGTGTCTCCATCAGTACATTAGGTTGTATGGCCATGAGATATTGCCTTGGCTAAACTTCAGCTAACTTATCACATTAGCTCATCTCATGAGTCATGCATTAGCAAGACATAGGCTTACCACCACTCACCTCCACACAAGCCAAGAAAAACACTGCTGGGAGAGAATCTGGAGGGGCTGCTGTCTGTCTGTGTGCTGCGCTCTGGTTGGGCGTTGAGATGCGGAGCGAGCGAGAAGGAGAGAGAGAGAGAGAGAGAGAGAGAAAGAGAGAGAGAGAGAGAGAGAGAGAGAGAGAGAGAGAGAAGAGAGAGAGAGAGAGAGAGAGAGAGAGAGAGAGAGAGAGACAGAGAGAGAGAGAGAGAGAGAGACAAGAGAGAGAGGAGAGAGAGAGAGAGAGACGAGAGATAGAGAGAGAGAGAAAGAGAGAGAGAGAGAGAGAGAGAGAGAGAGAGAGAGAGAGAGGAGAGAGAGAGACAGAGAGAGAGAGAGAGAGAGAGGGCATCGGAACTCCAAAGTCTCATCTTACAACCTGATAGCCTATTAAGATTTTTTTCCCCAATAAATATATTTGTTTGACAGGGAATCTGTTGCAAACAGGAATACATTTACTGTATAGTCCTAGTCATTAATTTAAAAGCATCCCAGAAAAAAGGGCACTTTCTCTTCAAGAAGAAAAAGGGCAGATGCTGAAGCCCCTTTTGACATCTATGTGTGCACTTGCCTGGTGGAGAGTATCAAGATAGCAAGTGTTGTTGAGATCAGCTGACAGATACAACTGTGAGTCACAGGTTTAGAAAATGAAACCTGGCTTTATGTATTATATTTGCATAAATTCACATGTGTAGTTTAAGACAGAATGTGAGATGACAGAATAAAACTGAGCGATCAGTGGTGTTAAAAGCAGCCACCAGAGCTACTACTACCATCACGGCCTTCATTCTTCCTTCTACTCTGACACTGACACTAAGACAGAAATGTGAGTTCAATGCCTTTTTGTTTAAAACTGTTCATGGGAAAAATCCCTTGCTACTACCATAAACAGTGGGGAAAAAAGATCATCAGTCTCTGCATTCCAGTCTGGTTCAGTGTGACATACAGACTATTTTCAAGTAGTACTATCCATATCAGCTATACAGAAAATGTATATGTGGCAATGTTATTGCATGTTGCTCAGTCGAATCTGTTGTATCTGTCAGGGTTTGGTAAGACATTTCTATTTCTATATATATATAGACATGACCTTTTGTCACTGTCAGTGTGTCACATTAAAAATGACTCACTTTGAGTTGAGTGTTTTTGCTTGCTTGTCACAGCAATAACAACTATTTCCCATTTGAAAATAAATCTAAAACATTTGTAGTCCATTGTTGATTTTTTGTTCATCCACATGCCACAGGGAGCACACATTTAATATTTTCTTTTAAGGGAATATACACTGAACAAAATTATAAACACAACACTTTTGTTTTTTCGAGTGGCCTTTTATTGTGACCAGCCTAAGGCACACCTGTGCAATACCCATGCTGTCTGATCAGCAACTCGATATGCCACACCTGTGAGGTGGATGCATTATCTCGGCAAAGGAGAAGTGCTCACTAACACAGGTTTTTACAGATTTGTGAACAATATTTGGGAGAAATAGGCCTTTTGTGTACATAGAGAAAGTCTTAGATCTTTGAGTTCAGCTCATGATGAATGGGGTCAAAAACAAAAGTGTTGTGTTTATAATTTTGTTCAGTGTAGTAGTATCCTGTAGTGTAGAATTGACTCAACATATGATGTTAATTAATGTTTGTACAGGAACGATTCAGCAGAACGGATTGGATGCTGCAACGTCAGAAATACAGAAACTCCAGACTCACATCCAGCAGCTGGAGTACAACGTGAAAGCGATGGCCACGGGTGAGCTTGGCAATGGCTTTTTTGCAACATTACTGGCACATTAGAGGGAAGTTAGTTATTTCTTTATGTACATTTATGAAGAAGTTAAAGTTGTAAGTTATCAAAACACTTTAGACAAACAGCTGCAGATTATTATCAAAGCAGCCTAAATTAGTCAGTTAATCAGTCGTTGAGCAACAGAAAACATTTTAAATTTAAATTGTTTTCAGTAATTAGTCAAATGGAAATTGAAAATATTTGTAGATTATGCCAACTCCAGTTTGAGAATTTGCAACTTTTCTTAAACTAATCATTAGTAACTTCATGTATTTTATCCTTCACTGTAATGTTCATGTCATCTCTCTCTGTGTGAAGCACTTTGTATTCTGTTTTGATAAGTGCTCTATAAATAAAGTTTATTACGGTATTATTATTATTATGATGTAATACTTCTGTGTTTGCGTGGATGAGGTTAATTGACATGCACATGTTTGCGTTTTGTGTATCAGTGCAATGTGTTTGGATGTTGGTTGTTTTAGAAGCGTTTCCAGCAGCTGAAGGAGTGTGTGGATTGTCTGGACCAGTGTCAGGGCCGTCTGATAAACAGGCTGAAGGCGTGGAGGTGGGAGCAACATAAGGCCACCATCGGACATCCCTTTGACGAAGACCTCAACCCTCTGCAGACCTGGTGAGGTGCACCCTATGTCACTTTTTCCCTTTTGGACTGACTGCCTCTGTGTTGTATTGCTCTACACACCTTTTTGAATATTACACTTACACAAGTCAACCTTTGATACTTACATGCTACGCTGTGGACAAATTGATAGTAATATATCTTTCCAAGGGCTCAAATTCCCAAACATATTGCACTTCTACTGCACCTCCAGTAATCAGCTGTTAAGTTAAGCCCAGGCCATGTGGAGCTGAGGTCAGGGTGTGTGCATGCGAAGCCTGGAAAACAACTGCTTAAATTTAGTTACATTTAACTGCATTTTATGACTACTGCAAACATTAGATTTCATTTGAAATTCAATTTTTAATAGTAACTTTGCCATCTGCAGGGCAGCTGAGAATTCTCAAACCTGTAGCAGCAGTGTTTAATTGCTACTTTACTTTTATATTCTGTTTTTACATTTTTGCTTTAATGTTTGGCAATTTTTGTTGAACAAATATAAAACCAGCAACCTGATGACAATATTCTATAATCAGAACCATTGCATGGGCTGTGGCATCAGGCTTTTCAAAGTCTAAACTACTTTAAAAAATGGTAAACTAAGATGGTGAATATTGTATAAACATTATACCTGCCTAACATCATCCTGTTAGCATTGTCATTGTGAACATGTTACCATGCTGAGGGTAGCATTTATCTCAAAGATCAGCCTCACAGCATGGCTGTGGTCTCAGCTTGTTGAATTTACAATGATATAGACAATGGACAAAATCAGCAAATGCTTGGCAATGATAAGGATGGATGAAGATTATCCAAATTGACTAATCAATTATTTGACAAACAACTGCTACAATCACAAATTCACTACTGCAGCATAATGGATCAAATGAGGGTTTTTTCTTGCTCCTCCCTTATTTTTATTTCAAGAATGAGCTGTGTTTTCCTGTTTCCTGTCGATTAGCTTTCTGTGGGTGTCAATGGCCACAATGCTGGAAGGAATTCAGCCTGTTACTGCAACCAGTCTAATAAGCTTTTAAATAAAACACTTAAGCCACATTATTTGGCAAACATATATTGCATGAAACTATTAATGATTACGTTATCTTTTATGTTTTACTTGCTTAGGAACTTGTGTTTTCACTCTTTTTCTTGCTCCCTCATACCTTCATAAATTTATGAATTTATTAAATATTTTCTCTGTTAGGTGTGAGCAGCTGCTTGGGGTGAACGGGAAGCTGAGACAGGAATTGATGCTGATAGGAGAACCGATCCCAGAGCTCCAGGAAAGGCTGGGGCAACTTCTGCAGGTTCTGATTCAAAGGTAGCGCAGTCACATTGTTTTCTTTTCTATATACATATATATATATATATATATATATATACATTTTTAAAGTGTGAGAGAAGGATGTATTCAACTCTTCCCTCTCCCTCACTCACAAAGAGCAACAGAAATGGCGTACTTTCATACATCTTTCAAAGCAGAAAGCATTTTCCTCCCTCATGTAACTGATGTCTCCTTCAGCTCTCTTGTAGTGGACAAGCAGCCCCCTCAGGTCATTAAGACTCAGTCAAAGTTCTCCACTACTGTGCGATATCTGCTCGGGGAGAAAGTGGCTCCTGGGAAGCCTGTGGTGCTGAAGGCGCAAATCATTAATGAACTGCAGGCCAGGAACCTTGGCGGTGTACCAGGGTGAGTCATATGTACAGCACAACATAGAGGACAGGCACAGTGTTACGTAGGAGGAGAAAAATAGTGTACACATTGCTCATTGGTTTTCATATTATTATACTTTTTCCCCCACCTGTAGTGTTTTGGATTTGGTCTGTAAATTGTTTTATTTCGGTTGTACTTTGATTAAAGGTAAAAACCTGTACCTCTTTTAATTATAACTGTATTATCCTAAACTATAATTACATTAGGTAGGGGATTGCTCAACGTAAGATGTCTGCTATTGAAAAATAAAGGATCCTAGTTGGTTTTGTTTGCTTGCTGAAGTGGCTTTTTAATGAGGATGTTTTTGTTTTGGCAAGATTTAAAGGAAGAAATGGTGGCTAAGACTCAGCAGCTCATCAGTTTTTTTTAAATTATAGAACATTCAGTTATGTAAAGTAGATCATTTGAGATGTATTTGTGAAGCTCTACATCGTGCATGACTGTGGTACATGGTTGTTGTTTCAGTGTCTTGCAAACCTAAATTGTCAAAAACATGAATCAAATCAAATAAAAACAAAAGCTAACAAAATTGGTTCCATTAGGATACTTGTAATGTATATGACTTATATGAAGAAGAACTTTACATTTCAGCTGTTTTTTTTGTTTGTTTTTTTACCTGCAGTGATAATGTCGGGGAACTGATCAACAACACAGCCATCCTAGAACACAACACCTCCAGCAAGAGCACATGTGCTACCTTCAGAAACATGGTATGTATTGCTCTAGATTTCTCATCCTAGATTAGATTGTTTAGTGTTATTAACAAATGTAAACTCTTATTTTTGGTTTAACAGTCCATCAAGAAGATCAAGAGAGCAGACAGAAAGGGATCAGAGTCTGTGACAGAAGAGAAATTTGCTCTTCTGTTCTCAACAGAGATCAACATCACAGGCTGTGAAACTCCATACAGGATACAGGTTGGACCCCATCCATTGTTCTGCCTGGCCAAAAAAAGTTATTTACATCCTGTTGCTTAATGAAGTGTAATGACTTTCCCCCCATAATTCATAATCAGTACACAAGCTGCGCTAAATTGCTATAGCAGTGATACACTGACCTGAAAACTATGTGGTCATACACAGAAGTTTCATATTTTTCAACTGTTAAACATTTTTAAAATGTTATTTTCATCTGTGTTGGATATATACTTAGTGGGTACAGGGCTATCAACAAACTTATGTTATTGATTATAGATGATCTCACTGCCAGTGGTCGTCATCGTCCATGGAAGTCAAGACAACAACGCTCTGGCCACCATCATATGGGACTGTGCTTTTTCTGAAGCAGTAAGTGCCAAATCATTCTTTTGTTTTGCTTTTCTTCTTTTCTCCGCTCCTCTGCTTTGCTGGTCTAGTGTCTGTTATCAACAGTACAGTTTGTCTGCCGGGGCTATTGTGAACACAGTAACTCTATTTTAGTCAGCCAACTCATAGATTATTATGTGAATGTAGACTATGTATGATGTTTATGTTCGGTGCCTAGGCTCTAACTTCATCACTCCCACTAAGGAAACACCAAGATCAGCACAGCAAGTAATGGGGAGTGATGATAATACCTTCCTGCCATGGGGGAACATAGGCTACAAAACCCACAGAACAGAATGCTGGGGTGGAAGTAGGGCTTATGAAACGCAATATATAATACAACACAGAGCACTGATGGTTTAAGAACACCGCCATGATGACAAGGGTCCATATGAGTGCAGACTCAAGTTAACTGCCTGACTGCATGTGATTCATCATTTCATGAAATTAATGTCATATACAGGTTCACCTTGTAGAGCAGTTGATCTGAATTGCTTTTGGATGAATTTTCTACAGTCCCTGACAAAAGTCTTGTCGCTTATCTATTTTGTAGAAACACCTGCTATTAACCTGACTTTTAATTAATCAACTGGTGTTAGAAATAGCTCATATGAAAAGCTAAAACCCTCCCAAATGATGTTTAATGCACTGAAATAAATTAGTTTCACTGAAAAAAGATTTATCATTTAAACAAGACAGAAAGGTCAAATTTTGTCAAGACAAAAGTTTTGTCGCCTATACAGAAATTTAACAAATTCACTGCAAATACAAAAATATGTCAGCAAATTAAGTAGTGGTGCTGTGAGATCCAAATTTAATATCTTGTATGACTTCCATGAGCTTGAAGGACTGCATCCATGCGGTTTGGCAAGGATGCATACAATTTATTGATGAAGTCATCAGGAATAGCAAAGAAAGCAGTCTTGCATGCCTCCCAGAGTTCATCAATATTCTTTGGTTTCGTCTTCCATGCTTCCTCTTTCATCCTACCCCACATATGCTCAAGGATGTTCATGTCTGGTGACTGGGCTGGCCAATCCTGCAGCATCTTGATCTTCTTCGCCTTGAGGAACTTTGATGTGGAGATGGAAGTATGCGATGGAGCACCATCCTGCTGCAGAATTTGGCCTCTTTTATGGTTGGGAATATAAGAGGTAGCTAAGATTTCTTGATATTTTAGACTATTGATGTTGCCTTCCACCCTGCAGATCTCTCGCACACCCCCATACTGGATGTAACCCCAGACCATGATTTTTCCACCACCAAACTTCACTGTTTTCTGGGTGAATCTCGGATCCATGCGGGCTCTAGTAGGTCTCCTGCAATATTTGTGGCGACTGTGGTGTAATTCAACAGAAGATTCATCTGAAAAATCCACCTTCTTCCACTTTTCCAGCGTCCATCCTTTTAGCAGGCTGTGGGCCTTGGCAAATGCCACACGGTTTTTCAATTGTCTTTTGTTTAGTGCTGGCTTCTGGGCACTGATTCGACCATGGAGGCCATTTTGAGACAGAATCCGACAAACTGTTCTGGTTTACACAGGGACTTCAGGTGACCAGGTCTCGTGGAGCTCTGCTGCAGTGGAAAATGGGCTGGCCTTGGATTTTCGAGCCAACAACCGGTCCTCTCGAGCAGTTGTCTTGCGGGGTCTGCCTGACCTGGGCTTGTCAAAAATGTCTCCAGTGTCTTCAGATGTTTTTTTTTATCCTCTGTACTTGACGCTGAGACACATTGAAGGTGTCTGCCACATCAACAGTGGGTCTGGTCTTCAGCCTCTTGATAATCAAAACTTTAGTCTCAGGGTGAATCTTAGGCATGTTTGCAGAGGTCTAGTTGCTGTTGATGTGAAGGTCTAGTGTACTGGGGTTGTTTTTATACACACCTGAGACCTAATTGATCCATTATTAGTCACAGGTGAAGCTCATTTGACAAGGCGACAACACTTATGTCTTTGCAAAAATTGACTCAATGGGCTTTACCAAGCTGTGAATCTTAGAATACTTTTTGACAGTTTCGTTTTGCACTGAAACATTATTACAAAAGCTGTTGGGATTAAAATGAGCCATTTCTTGTAAAAAAAATCTTGATTAGAAATATATTTCAGCAGCACTTCAGGTCAATTTGTACACAAGCGACAAGACTTTTGTCAGAGACTGTACAGTTGTTTTGATTTTACTTTGAATTGAAATAAACTATAACTCAGAGGTTCACTAAGCCTACTAACATAAAATGGCATTGCCTTAGTACTTGTATTACTCTATATGAATATGTATACATTAACATTAGGAATTTATAGGCTCTGACCTTATCACTGACAAGACACCAATCTCTGCACTGCAGACACAATGGAGTGACCATTATGAACTCAGAGACTAGTTTATTTGTGTGTTTAAAGGATCCCCGTTAGCAGATGTCATGGCAATCAGCTAATCTTTGTGGGGTCCACTGCCCACATACTTCACATAATAACATTACATTAAATTGCAGTGATATATTGTACATTAAAGGGGCAATATGTAGTTTTCAACGGCCACTAGCGGTGCGGTTTAAAGATTGCAACCAGGTGTGTGCTTGTACGCGTCCTCACTTGAACTCATGAGCGAGCATAATCCAAACACAACTAACGTTGAACTAACGTTAATCCATGCTCGTTACATGATAACGTTATAATTAGCCGATGTGATACACTGGCGTTAGCTCGCCTGTCTGCTTTTCAGTAACTAACATAATTATTTGTTTATCTTTCACTGGAGGCTCAGGAATGTGAGCACAGCTAAATGGATGATAATAAAACAATTAATGAGCTGGACTGAATATTATTATGAGATTGTTACCACACTTAGTACAGTTAGACCGCAGTAACATTACTTTAGTGGATGGTTCTCCCACTGTATTGTTGTCCTGTGCTGTCATGTTGCCTGAGATGGTGGAAAAGCTATGTAACTGAGTATTAGAAAAAACTAAAATAAGTCTAAATTGAACGTTACAAAGCAAACAGCAGTAGGTCCGTGCTAATGTTAGCTGGCTGCTCCTGCTCCTGTAAACGTCATTTCTTGCAGGCTAAATCAACACTTTGACATAATACCTAGCTGGTAACTAGCTTGTAAAGTAATGTAGAAAGCCATAAAGTTACATATTATATATTGCACCGGATAACCTTAACAACAGCTCGGCGTTAGCAAGTGAGCTAACATGATTCTCTGTGAATCCAGCCTTTCTGATGTTGACTGTTTATACCAACATCATCTGATTCTCTTTGGCCTGACAGGCTTCAGCACATAAACCTTTATTGTTGTCTTGTATCCTTACGTGGAGTTCGTGTTGGAGTCTGTGTTGTGCTGGGAGCCTGTTGTTTTGTGGTGTTAGTAGACTGCATTTTGTTAGCTGCGGTGTTGTCGCTGTAGTTGGAGAGAGGTTCAGGAGCGCGTATACAGCTACATCCCGACCCGGTGCCTTCATATTTAAAGCAGAATAGTGCCTGTACCAAGCAACAGAGAAAACAGACATGTGCTTTATTTCTAAGTGATGTTAGAGCCTATTGACAAAAAGGAAGTAAAAATTGATTTGATTTATTAATAAGTGAGTTCATTGAAAAACTACATATAGCCCTTTAATATATACTATAATTCATGCAGTGGAGGAGACAAACTATCTTTAGTTTAGTTTTGTAAACAGATTTTTTAACATTGAAATATTGAACAAAACATAAAAAATCATAGGGATAATAAAGAGATGACAGTATGTCAGAAGAAAAGTCGGGAAAGATTAACATACTGTAGGTATTTCAATAAGGACAGATTATTTCAAAGTGTGTAACAATATTTATTGAGGTTTGCAACAGAGAACGAGTTTGACAATTAGACTCCATCAATATGATGCATCTTAATAAGCGTAGGCCCATGTGAACATAAGGGACTGAACAGGATTCTCTAGAGTCTAGCTACTGGTAGTGTTGGAGGAAAGCCAACAAGTGGTTGATAAAAACCTACATTTAAGTCTCAACATGTATGACTGGAAGTTACAGAGCTTTGCATCATTTGATGCTTGCATGCATTAGGTATCATAAAACATTTAAACAATTGTTACAGCTGAGTGGCTTGCTTTATAGGTACTGAAAGGGCAATAGGCTTTTGAATTAGGCATGCATTATTGAGTGCTGCATTTTCTCTGGCAAAGACTAGTTAACTTAAAGAGCAACCAAGCACTGAATGGATAAATAGAGTTCCTGTCGTTTATCTGAGGCACATTTCCTTTTTATTGCCCAGATTGACATATTTTCTGCTGGTTCTAACAGCTTCTGTAGTGAAATGTGACTGCTGCTGATATGAAGTGTCCTGCATCAAGAGGCCTCAGCACTCATTCGCTGAGGGTTTCTTAGTGGGAAAACGCTTTGATGATGAAATTATGTGAAATGTGCTGCTGTGGTCCTCTTTGCTGCACTATCTGCTGTAAACAAGGCCTACAGTCTGGGGTGGTTGTGGCTCAGGAGGTAGAGCAGGTTGCCCGTTAATCGGAAGTTTGGCAGTTCAATCCCAAATATTATATATAACATACTGAACAACATGTTGAGCAATAGCAATCTGCACCGTTTACAGATTTAATCTACATTAAGATACATTTTAGCAGACAAATCTTATCAGATATAACATAGAATGATAAGCAGACTAATGCAAATGGTAAAGCAAGCTGACACAATCCATTACTTTATACTTACTAACTAACTAAGTAACAGTGGCTCAATTCCATTAAATGTCCAAGTAAACCTGGCGGTGTGCTAACATGCACAAAACTACCACCCTAGAAGTAGCTCACCTAAATGGAATGCTGTTGTTTTTAATGTTTTCAATTACGATATGTTCAGTGTTCTCTTCTCGCCATGTCATCAGGACCGAGTGCCATTCGTGGTGCCGGAGCGCGTGCCCTGGAGGATGATGTACAGCACTCTCAACAGTAAATTCACCGCTGAAGTCCAGACGCAGCACAATCTGGACCAATACAACCAGCACTTCTTAGCCCAGAAGATATTCGACAAGCCCGACTTTGCGGACGACTTCAGCAACATGATGGTTTCATGGGCCCAGTTTAATAAGGTGCACACAGGTGTTTGTCTTCTCACATAGACAGCCATACGCTGACATACACTCAAATCTCACAGAGCCTGTTAATCCCACAGGAGGTTCTCCCGGGCCGACCGTTCACTTTCTGGCAGTGGTTTGAGGGAGTAATGGAGCTTACCAAGAAGCACTTGAAGACATACTGGAGCGAAGGGTGAGGAGACACCTCTGCTGTTTCATTAGTAAATATTGGCAACCTGCTACAGTTTGTAAATAATGACTGGTGTTTGCAATGTTTTGCTCCACTAGGCTGATATTTGGTTTCATTGGGAAGCAGCATCTACACCTGATTCTCAAAGACAGGCCTAACGGGACGTTCTTACTTCGCTTTAGTGACTCTGAGATCGGAGGCATCACCATTGCATATGTGTCTGCTACTGACAGTAAGTGTTGGTGTGGCCCCAGTTTGTGATTGATTGTGTTTAGTTTCGTTAAATTATTTTCACCTCAAATTCTTCTGTTTCCTGTTTGGACTATGATTCATTGTTCACATGATGACGAGAGCAATAATGCATTATCTTTTATTTTTATGTTAAGGAATTTCAGGACTTCCTTTTGATAATTTCCATGTACTGCTTTAACACCTCCCCCCATTTTGAGGGTGGTCCTCCTAAATGAAAACTAATGCACTATTATATTTAGACCCTTGTAATAAATTTGAACGTAATTTTTAAACAATTTATAACATTGTTGGATCATCTATGGAGCCCCTGAAAGGATAGTGAGATTTTTTTTGTGAAGTTATTTTGTGTTCCCTCGCAATATATTTTGCATTTCAAAGGCTGAGCTGTATTATAATGTAGTATTATGTAATAGACTGCTGCTGGTTGTGACAACATGCTGCTCAGCCGCAAGTGTGTATAACTGCAGCTTGATAGATAACAAGTGGATGAAGTTAATCTAGCTGCCTAGGCTGATTTGAGAAAGGCTGTTGCTGTGATTATGACTATAGCCATGGGATAAAATAGCTTTGGCTGTTGCTGTAGCTATTGTTACTGAAGCCTTGGCCGTGCTTTGGTTTCTATGACTGTGGCTGTAACACATTAGTTTACAATATATAATTTGCTTTCTTGGCTAATACTAATAGGGGCAGTAAAGCGTAGTCACTGTACAGCTACCATAGCCATATCCATAGTACCATACATTCAGCCTCAAATGCAGCTGTAGTCTGAGCAATAACCATATCCACTGCCACAGTGTCAGCCAGCACAGCTAGGTAGAGCAGCTGCAGCTGTGCTCACAGCCAGTGGCTGTTTACTGTAAGATCAGATACTGTTTACCTAAACTGGCGGTACTGTATAAATGGGCTGGATCAACACACTAACTGCTCCTATAAATCATCTCCTATAAAACTTGTTTCAAGGTAACAAAAAGTAGGTCTGAAAAACCCTTTGGGGGCTATGTGGACATTTTGAAGGCAGTGAGACACTATATTTCTAAGGTTCGTGTTGTGTGATTGTGCATTTTAACAGAATTATTATAACGACAGAGCATTAAAAATTTTGAAATGACCAGAATGAGTAAAAAGACTACATATGTTAAATATTATATTTATGTAACTTTTAAAAGTGACAACAGTCTGTTATGGCCTACATAGTTAAAGAGGTCATATTGTGCTTTTTGGCTTTTTCCCTTTCCTTTATTGAGTCTTTTTTGTGCATGTAACAGGTTGGCAAAGTGAAAAAGCCCAAAGTCCAGCCCAAAGGGAGTTCCTATCTCCCACAGAAAACACTGCTCTGAACTGCTTGAAAATAGCTCATTTGTAGTCCAGCGGTTTCCCTTTCAGGATGAAAGCTAAATGCGCCTCGTATAACTCATCACTCTGAAACTCTTGCTCCAGTCCATGTTGATCAGAAACATGTACAGTTGAACCGAAGCCATGTTTACCGGCTTCCCATGACCCGCCCTACTCTGCTTCTGATTGGCTAGTAGTCCTTAACTAGGAACTGCTAATGTGCAACTCCCAACAAAGTGTAGAGGCAAGATGCATCACTCCATGAGTAAAACGAAGGGTACAACACACAGGGTGAAAAGAGGAGCTGCAGCAATGTATAGTATGACAAAAATATGGTGTTTTTTGAAAATTAAACCATGTAAACCTGTACTGGTACAACCCCTAAATAAGATTTTGAACCTGAAAATTAGCATAATATGACCTCTTTAAGTAAGGATAAAGTACTACTACTACTAATACTAATACTACTACTAATAATAATATTCTTATTATAATACAGAGAGTCACTGAAACTCTTTACCTCTCTCGCCACACACACCTCAAAAAATGTTTTCCTCCTAGATGGGGGTCAGAAAATCCAGAACATCCAGCCCTTCACCAAAAGAGATCTTGAGATCCGGAGCCTTGGTGACCGCATCCGTGACATCAGCCACATAACATACCTGTATCCTGATTTTCCTAAACATGAAGTCTTCAAAAAGTTCTACACAGGTAAATGGTGCACAGAGTCAGCGTTGTGTTCTTAAGTTAATGTGAGTACAGAAAACTAACAAGTTCTTTCTTCTCTGCTATTGTTTGAAACAGAGCCTCAAGCCTCACCCATCGGGGGTTATATCCCTGTGTCTCTCCATACTAAAGTCGGCATGTAAGGAACTTTTTTACAAATAAACCATGTAATTTGTGCACCTAAAGTGAAGCCCTTGACAACATGGTTTGTTTGTGTTTGTGTGTGTGTGTGTGCAGGGAAGCTGGCTCAGCCACACCCCCGAATCCCAGTATGGCACCTCTCACCGTGTAAGTATCACTTCCACACGTTTCTCTCTTTCACTTGAATACCATACCGACAAACGCACTTCCTTTACCAGCTAGCGACCAATCCTCTTATCACTATCAACATTTACACTTTGTTTATGTTTTGATTGTCACTTTCAGGATTCTCAGAGGAACCACTGATTTTGATTTAATACGATTGGTGAAAATGAGTGAAGCTGAGACAAACAATTCGGCCCAAAATTTAGGAGGCACTTTGCCTATATAAAAGTAACCTCTGAAATTAAAGCACTTAAGTATGCCAACGGTATTTATGTTATTATTAGAAGAAAAATGCATTATTCATAATCACACCTAATGATCCAATACTGTCACGGGCCGACTCAAAAACCCTGACATGAATAATCACACAGCGACAACAGGCTGCAGCAACGGTACCATTACAAGAACTCAAACATTTAATTAACATAACTACTCAAACAAGGCAGTATAGTATGGTAATCAGTAAGTCAGCAATGTAGTGTTAATAAAGAAAGCAAAAAAAACGAGGAGCGCAGAGTAAAGGGAACTGCATTTCCCTCCTCTCTATCTCCCAAAGTGCCGCAGGTAGGATCTGCTTTATATATGGAGAACGCCGGGCCCAGGTGGCTCCAGTACATGATGATGACGACGACCCCGCCTACTGACACCTACAACAGAACATACACATGAACATTCAGCAACCAGACAGAAACAAGGACGTCCCATGGACGTCACAATACTCTCCTACAAATTCTCCTGAAGCAGCCTCAACAAAATATAATAATTTCCTCTGTTATGTTTGACGACATGGTGTATTTGTGTTTTTCTGGTGTCTTACTTAAGTTAAGTTAAATAGCACTTGACCTTTGTTTTTGACTGCACCAATAATATCAAATGACATGGACCTGAACCCCTTGGGATCCATTTTATTGACACTAGAATTTAGAATAAAATACTGAACTAATGCTGCCTCAATAATGGCACTGTCTGAGGAAAACACAATGTGATGCATATTTGTGCCGATGCTTCAGACACCTTAAAATTATTTCACAGTGATTTCTTGACATTACAAGATTAGTAAATAAGGAGTCCTTTAATGAAGTCACTGAAGGAAGCTTGTATGTCACACTTTTATTGGTTATTAATGAATACCTGATGTTGATAATGCTCCTGTTCTGCTGTTTCTTTCAGGCATCAGTTCCAGCAGCCATTCAGCCCGCAAGAGTCCATCACTCAAGACATAATGGACAGTGCACCTCCATCTGTGGAGTTCACTGAACACATGTAGGTTTTTATCTTCGTGACTGTGCATGAAATCCATTGACATGTTGTTTGATTTTTTTCCAAAAATAGTTTTAAAAAGCACATGTTTCTGTCTTCTAGTCCCCCAGGTAACAATATGGATCTAGATTTAGACACTTTTCTCCAGACTCTGGACTCTTAGAAATATTCTGCAGCAAAGTTGTTTTTGGAGTGCAAAGCAGAAATTGGATGGAGGCCGGAGCCACACCCGTCTGACCTTGTCCCATTGTTAGACTTTCTTCCTTTACTTTCACCATCCATCTACAGTTTCATCTACTTTTGAGTAAAAACCTGGCGGAGACAAATTTAATTTCTCTGGGACTCAACGTGGTGAGCTGGTGCTCATTTTAAGGACAAAGTAAAACTGATCATTTTAAGGAAAAAGTAAAACTGAGAACAAACCAGAAGAAAAAGTGGTGTCATCGCTGTCCGTCGACCATCTTGGTTGTGCATGCTCTCTCAACGGGTGGTAGGTTTGTTGATGTTGATTTCTTTGCTTGTCTGTTTATACTACATCCCATTCTTTCTGGAAAACACAGTGATTCACTGTACAGATTGCTGTGTGTTTCCAACAACGACCAAACATGCATAAAAGCAGACTGTGACCCTCATGGAAACGTAATGGTAAGATGACATGGCCACTCAGCTCCCCACTCAGCTCCCGGAGATTAGTTTTGAGGTTATGTTGTCCTCTGTTCTTGTTGCATGTTTTTTTTATTATGATGAGTCAAGCATATTTGAATAGTATATCCCTTTTGTACATAGCCTTCCCTTGTGATTGAAAAGCATGGCAATGCCTCAGTTATAGTGTGTCATACACTCAGTCTCTCAGTTATGCACGGTAAATACTGAACTCACCCATGGGTCAATCAATGTTTGTGAGCCTAAACCGTTCTGTAGTACAGTGCGAATTAGGAACATGAAAGGAAAAATAAGCTTTTCCATCAATGTTGACTGTGAAACTATACCACAATGATGGGCACTTACAATGGCAGAAATGGTAATGATGATGGTGATGGGAAATGCTTACATTATGTCTGTGTACTTAAATACTCAATTGTGTGTATTTTCTTCATAGCTTTCGTAAGTTATTCTCAGCCAATAATGTTTGGCCAATTCCAATAAGGAATCAGGTCCTATTAATTGAGCATAACTGTTACTGCTAACATGGTTTTGATGCTTTATTTCTCTATTTAGATGGCCTAATGCACAGAACAAAAAAAATCTGTTTCTTTCTGTCAGTGATATGAACAGTATCTTTCTTCTGTGTTTGGAGTGATAAAACTGATAAATAGTGTAAGGAAATGATCAACAGTATATTTCCATACTCTTCATTTGTTCTTAGATGTAAAATCTCAATTTAGATGTTATCTTATGTAGCAAAATTAATATAGTGCTGTTTGGAGTATCACATAACATATGTGCCATTTAAATGTTTTTTGTTGTTAGAGCTGTATGGCCTTAAAGATTAAAACGCTGGATGTATGGCTGGATATATAGCAGGATATAGTACCAAATGAATAAGGCCAACCAAAAAGTAAAGATGTAATTATGCTTGCAGGAAATAGGAAACATTACAGGCTAAAGAACAATAGTATTCTGGCAGGGTAAGCAGTATCTTTGCTTTATGGGATTTCTAAATCTAATTTTGCTTTGATTTTAGCAGCTTATTCGCATTTGAATGTACAGTATATCAATACCAATCTTCCCCATAAACCAACTTCAGGTTTTAAGAGAAGCTTTGCACTACCTACCATCACTGTCAATGTCGTGCGTGTAATAAAAAAATGGTGGTGTTGGATATACCATGTTGCATGTAGGTTTGCCCGATGATAACCTCTTATATCTTGTGGATTGACTTAATAAATCACTCTGAGGCTACTAATACAATCTATATAATCTTCCAACTGGGACAAATAAAATCTCACTTTTTTTCTGAAAATATCAAAAATATTTTTTGTGAATTTATTAAGAAGAAAATAGTTATGTCCCTTAAGTCAACCTTGACTGATATCACAGCTGTTTGTGCCAAATTTTGAAACACTGCTCAATCGCATCTTTCACTGCCATGGTGGTATCAGAAATAACCTCATCTGATTGGCAGATGTGTATGTAAATGGTTACTGGGTTTAGTTCTCAGAGGTGAAAGGAATATGTCATATATGATAAACATCTAATGGACCAAATGTAGTTTTATCCTGTCTGGAACCATCTGTTTAAATACATATTGTTCTACTATATTATCAGTCTAAAAGAAAACAGACAAAAAAGGGATTGGAAACATAAGAATTTTCAGATTTTTTGGACATATAAAAATAATAAATCAATGGCATTGTGATTGGGAAGGTACCATAAAGGCTGTCCATTGAATGAAAGCATAATGGTGTATAACATAATTGGCATCACTTCCATAATCCATCAGCCAAAGAGGAGACATTGCATAACTAGCATATTATATTTCCTAACCATCCAGTTTCAACAATCATGAAATGTTTAAAATAAAAAAGAAAACTTTACACTGTACATCACAAAGCTTTTCCATTAGAACACAAATTCTAATTTCAACATGTCACTAAAATGTAAATTCTACTCAACCACTGCCAGGGAAATCACACTGAAAAAAAAGGTTATGTAGAGGAAGCAGAGAGAGAATCAGCTTACATGTCTGGTTCAGTAACTGCTCTGGTGAAATTTGTCAAATTACTAAATAACTTATCTCAGTGCCCCATCCCCTTCCCTCCATCCCAGCAGCTTTAGATGTCCCCTCATTAGAGCAGAACAAGATGGCTGCCTCGTAAACAAAGGGAGGAGGTAGGGTGAATGAAGGAGGGATGGAAGAGAGAGGGGACACCAGGCCAATGTAGAGCTTCACCTTCAAAGTTCATTCTCTCTAGTGTAGATTGTATGAAAATAAAGGTGTACATTTATCACCCTGTACAAACACACTAAAGATTTCAGTCGCCTCACGGTGACCTTCTCTCTTCTCCCAAATATAAGAGAGAGGCTTGTCCAATAAAACCATCTCACTCCCAAAGAGCCACCCAGCTCAGCATAGAAAAGAGAAGGCACCAGGTGTTTGCCAACACCAGCAACAAGCCACCACACCTCATGCACTCTTTCGTTTCTAACCTCAAGTTGATGTAACAAAGACTCTTCAGTCGTGCCAAACAACACAATTCAACTAGGAAACGTTTGTTCCTCACGACAGCTCGTCAGGTTTGCTTTCTTTGTTTTTCCATGGCAGACACGCAAAAGTAAAAGCAAACCAACTATCACACACCTGTACATGAATCTGTGATAAGCGCTGCTCTAAAAGCAAAGCTCATTTCAGAAAGTCATTTAAAATGTAACCCAACACAAATACAAAGTGTGGTACAAACCTGCATACTTCCCACTTATAAAATAATGGGGAACAGATTTGGTGGTAATTATACCATTTCAAGTGTTTGTAATTGTAACTTCATGGAAGACTGAGTTCTGGAAATACCAGATAGTTTTGTTTAGTTGAATAAAGATATGAATGTGTGTGCGCTTCACTAAATGAGACACAAACTCTAAACTGAATGAATTTGACTTGAAGACTTGACTCAAAGGCAAATTATTTTCATCTGATATAAAAAGGGCATCACTCTAAACATGGCATCTATTGAACTTTTGCAGTATCAGTGAGGGGGTGGAAAAGGCCGCATCTTTCCCTAAAATATGCTGGTATGGGGGGAAAAAATATTACAGAATGATCAAAAAATGATCAATTAAAACAAGCACACGCGCATACACATAGACCTGCATGCACACTCACTCTCTGTCACACACACACACACACACACACACACACACACACACACACACACACATAACTGGGGGAAAAAAAGAATGAGAGACAAATAAATACTGGTAAAGTACAATACGTACATGTAATTTACCCAAAGTTCAATAACGAAACAAAACAAAGGGCGAGATCACACTGGATCAAAATGGAAAAGCATGCAGAAGTCCACTGCTCTACTGTAGCTTCACTCCTAGCAGACTACGAAATAGGGAGAAAAACAGAAAGAGAGAGAAAGGGAAAGAGAGAGAGGCCCCTGTCCTGAGCAGTTGTAGCCACCTGTCAGCCAGGAGTAACTGACTCCCCACACCACAGGGCACAGGGTGCTTCCTTCAGTGGCAAGTCTTCTTCTAACCCTCCATCTTTGTCCTGCAGTCCAAGGGGGGGGGGGGGGGAGGAGGAGGAGGAGGAAGGATGGGTAGAGGTGAAATCAGGTGAAAAGGTCAGGGCTGTGGGCCTACTGTAAATCAGTAGGTCCAGTTCTGGATGCAGAACAAGGATAACAAAGGTGTTTGGGATGTGTTAGCATGTGTGGAGGCGGGGAGGAGGTATGTGTGCAGAAATTCTGAGTGGGCTGAGGATGGACCGGGAACTGAGGGTGCAGATTATGGGGTGAGGGATGGGGGTCAGAATGCCAATCTTCTTCACCAGGCTTATAGGGCCTGTGTCTTGAGCTCGATGGGCTCTCCCCTCGTCTCCTGCTGGCCCTCAGCCTCTGGGGGCCGGGTGCCCTTCAGCATGGCGAGCCTCTCAGAGAGGCCGCGCATGCGGGGGAACAGCATGAAGTCATAAACCAGAGCACCCATGGCACCACCAATCATGGGTCCCACCCAGTACACCTGTCGTGACAGATAAATATCAGAATGCGTTATTTTGCGAGTTTGAACACATTATATTGTTTGCAAGAGTTTATAGTGTCAAATGTACAGATGTGATCATCTTACCCAGTGGTTGACAAAATTCCTGACCAGCACAGCAGGGGCGAAGGACCTTGCTGGGTTCATTCCTGCTCCAGTGTAGTACATCTAAGAGAAAGACACAGAGAGTAGTTCCTGGTTAAGAGTGTAAATGTGTATATGTAAAACAATGGTCAGATCTTTGCATGAACCCAGTGAGCAGTTTCAAACTTCTCAAACCCCCCAGGTGGTTCTTACCCCGAGAAGATGTCCCATGAGCACAGAGAAGCCGATGGCCAGAGCAGCAGATCCCAGGCGTCCGTTGCGCCTCTCATCAGTCACGGCAAAGATGCAGACGACAAGCTGCAGGGTGAGGAAGACCTCCATGGTGGTGGCCATGCCCAGGCTGATGCCTGGCTGCAGCTGAAAGATGGGAAGAAAGAGTGATGAAATTAATGATGTTAGTGCATGAATGAAAAACACACAATTTTAAAGTTTTTTATACATACATGCACATTGTGATGTTTATCTTTTAATGACCTTATGTCAGACTAGACAGAATTTGCAATTATGTGTACAGATAATACTTAATTTGCACATTATGTAATTTATAGTCATTCATCTTAATATTAAATAGTCAGTGTATGTGAAACACTTAATGTAGGCTGCCATTTGTAAAACAAAAGTGAGAGTCAGCCTCCTTGTAATAACGCATGTAGTGTTACAGTGACTGGCAGGTAATCTTACCGTGTTGAGTGCAAGGTTTCCCCTCATGTTGCTGGGTGTGACTCCGTAGAGCACGGCAGCACCAGCCAGTGCTCCAAGACACTGGGCTATGATGTAGAAGAAAGCACGGAACAGGGACATCTGGGAGCCAATCAGGTAGGCAAAGGTAACAGCTGGGTTGATGTGTCCTCCACTGATGTGGCCGATGGACTGGATGAGGGTGGCAGCCGCCAGCCCAAAGCAAAAGGCAACATGGAGAACATTATGGGGCCCGGTGGTCCAGCGGAGGGCTGCCCCCAACCCAAAGAATACAAAGAACATGGTGCCATAGAACTCGGCGAACACCGCCCGCCAGAAAGACATGGACCTGAACTCCCACATGGTGGCAAAAGGTCAAAAAGCAACCTCTAAGCAATGGAGGGATAAAAAATCAACAGAAAAACAACCTGATCAACTAAAAGGAGATGTTTCTCCACAACAACAACTGTTTAAGACCAAAAAACACAGCAAATGACAAAAATCAGCCCTCAAACAGAAAGTGCTTCTCTAAAGCTAAATGCAACAACACATAAACTGCTCAACATGTAACTCTCATGCAACTGAGAACAATCTGCTGCTGTGCCTTCTGAATTCTGATTTCTGTCATAGAGAGCTCCTGAGTGGAGCAACACGCCAGTCTCTGTGCATCTATGTGCCAACCCTGCAGGTTGTTAGAAGAAGAACATGGATAGACAAACGTTAAGCATGTCCTGCAGACATTCAGCCTCTTTACCAGAGCAGGGGGAGCTCAGAGGCCTTTTTATAATACCCCAGGGCCACAGCAGCCTCACCAAGCCCAGGGGAGGGGCCAGCGCACAATACTACAAATCAAAACAAAATAATTTAACCCTTCTCCTGCCATGACCTCCCTGTGTGCTATCAGAAAGAGATATGTCCTGAACTATGCCTTTCATTGGCAACTTAAGAACAGTTTTTAATTACCACCAAAAACAATTTCCAAATAATTAAGGGTGACACATTTTACTATTCTGTTAACAACTTAATCACATACAGGTTTAACCACAAGACAGATTTTAATGATAAATAACAAAAGTTCATCGTGTGAATAATCTGAACTAAAGAAGAGATCACTGTGTGCATGCTCACAACAGCAGAAAAGATACAAATATTGCAACACTAAGGAGAGTCTTCATGTGCCCACAATGTGATCTAACATGTGATGGATCCATTTTATTTTTGTATTGACTGAAAACAAGACTTCGTATCAGTAGTACTGACACTTTGGGGATGGATCCACCCACCTCATTGTAGAGATTACTCTGAATCTGTAGTAATGGGTTGCAAGTGGACCATGATAATTACTTTACTTATTCATGTAGGGAAGCTCTCAACACACTGCAGTTGAAGGGTGAGGCTACTTTTGAAATATATGACTTGAGTTTGAACTTATGTGGTGAGGACAAGCACAAACAAAGTGGTAGAGAATCATATTCATAACACCACTGACTGAAAAGCCCCTGTGAGAAACTGACCTTCAACCCTGAAAACAGAAAAGCAAGTGGGCATGTGGTGGGCAGAACCTGTGAGCAGGTAGAAGTGGAGTTTTGCTTGGTTTCCAATCGTTTTGATATATATATTTTTTTACAATGACAGAATTTATTACAATGTCCACCTTTCCACTAACTTTCCATGACTTTGTTTTCATTGTCTCCTCTGTAATGTTCGATCAACAGTTCACATTCACTCCAACCAAGGCCGTGGTCACCAAAAAGCACGAGCAATTTCTCCATTTCTCCGCTTGTATTCTAGATTGGTACAAATTAGGTTTGTGGCAGCAGAACTGATTAGGCACAGTTTTACATTGTGTGTGTGTGCTGGGCGGGTTTGGAGGCTCAGGTCAGATAAAGCGGTGGAAAATCCACGGTTGGAGAGGAAGAGGGGAGAGCAGGCCTGGCATTGAGCTTCTGCACTGGAGCATCATGCTGACCAGGGCAGCCAGAGGTACGGAGCTGCCCCTCCGAAAGGATTATGCTGAGCTCAACGCTTTTCTCCTTTCATGCATGGAAACAAAACGCTGGCAGTAACAGTTTCTGCTGGTTTCTATGATCTCTTTATCTTGCCGTCGCTGTTGAATCCGAGAGTTCTCTTTTCCACGGGCCATAGTGGCTATATATATTTGCCTCTGCGCCCATACTCCAGAGGGTTGTGTTGAAATGGCATCAAAACAATACACAAACATGATCAGCTGACATTTTTATATCTCAGAGGAAATTCACTTTCAAACTTCTGCAAATATTCAAAATGATTTCTCCTCACATTCAAAACAACATGAAAAACATGGTGAAAATATATAACACCAGCATATGATGAACAATTATGGTTGTGGCTAGGGGAAAAATCTGTTTTTTAACCTGTTGTGTCTTCACTCTGACAGTTTATTAGTTTGTTAGTTGCTGCACCTCTATTGTGATGGGCATTATGTCCTTCTCATGACTCCCTCCGTCAGTGGTAAGCCACCTTTTGTGGGTTTAAGCCCACAGTTTAGTTTTACATGGCAGGGTATTGAAAAGGTGCTTGCATTGTGTTTTCCTGTCCCCTGGGTCCAGACTGCTGACACATACATAATAACATGCAGCCCCTGAACATCTCACACTGGAGTAGAAGCTCTGGCCTGCGCTCACCACGCAGTGATGAAAATATGTATTGCAGGACACAAGATGAAGTACCAAAACATACAGGCTTCAGTGCTGCTGAAATCCTCAGCATGGGATATTTAGAGATTTTCCACTACTTTCAAATGATCCATTCACATGACAGAAACTACACACCTCTCATTGGCAACAATCTATAGCTCTCATGCTCATGAATAATCTATTACTGACTGATAATTAGTTTTAATACCACATACAATAAGCATCACAGAATAAGGAGATGGCATCACTACTTCTGTGATTGTGAGGGAAGTGAAGTACCGCAGTTGCCATGTTTAAAAAAATATCACACAAATAATTTACATTGGAAAATAATTTCCGGCTTCCACTTCCCCTTTTTGCACTCTGCGTAAAAGCACAGAGGAGATGGGAAGCCCCTAACACTCCCTGTGTAATGATAGAGAAGTGAGAGTAGAGTGCTTTGAAACATTAGCACTACACAGTGGTTACAAAGTGACATTTCACATTGGAATTGGTAAAAACAAATTTACATGTTTGTACTCACATGCCCATATGAAAACTGAGTTTTTTTCTATCTTAAGTTACTAATCAGTATTATATACAGTATACTTATGTATATATATATATATATATATAAAAGTATATATTTATAGCACAATCATTCTGTTTGTTTTTATTTCACACTTGCTTTAGCAATGTAAAAGTCTGTTTCAAATGCCAATAAAGCCACAGTGAGTCAAAATCCAGTCTTTGTTCTGTGCAAAAGTACATCCTGAAGTCCAACCACAACTAAAATACGTTTTATCCAAAAAAGACCAACATTGGAACTTTCATTTTCAACTGTTGAAGCCTCACAAAATCTTCAGGTGAACTTTAGAAAACAATTTTGCACGACAAGGACTGATGACTTCGTCTCCTGTCACTTAGATTGAGTTGTGGCCAGTACGAACACTGACAGTGAGCAATCTGTACATATCGGCATGTTTTAAAGTCAGACTTGGGGAAATGAGAAGCTATGTTTTAAACACTGTTGGATGCTAAGATACAGTGGTGGAAAGTAACCAAGTACATTTACTCAAATACTGTACAGTTTTTACCTACTTTATCCCTCAAATCCAGTACATTTTAGAGGGAAACATTGTACTTTTTTACTTCCCATTTGATACCTTTAGTTACTTTGCAGATTCAGATGAATAATTTAAAATATAAAAAAAAAAAATTGATTATTTTAGTGCTTAAGTATATTTTGATCCTAATACTTCTGTGCTTTTAAGGAAAATGTTGAATGCAGTACTTCTTCCACCACATCCCCACAATAATTGACAATAATCCCTTCCTCATTGTATTCTTCCTCTGAACTTTATTGATGATGTTAAACTTTTTTGGAACTTGAAAAAGTGATGCTTCCATACTACTACTGCCACCTTGTATTCAACAGTCTTAAACAGTTTATTAGAAATGTATACTCAAACTCCTACAGCATAAGACAAATGCAAAAGTGTTCATCAAACACAAGCCCCCAAAGCATAGTTCTAGTGTATCTGATGGACAAACACGTAGAACCTGTATTGTTTAAAGTATTTGGAAACTCTTGGTAGACTACATAGGATTTCTGACCTCACCTCTGGAAGAAAAGTAACTGTTGTACCTGCTACAATATGCAATGCTCTGTATAGAGAAACAAACTCACCTTTGGAAAGGTACGACTATATGCTAAAATTGTACCACTCTACTACCTTAATCTCAACACAAATTGTTGCACAAGCATGTGTTTATTTTAAATGCTGAAATATGTTTTAAAAATGAAAGTTTTGTTAAATATTTGCAGATATTGGCATACATTTGAAAACCCATTTCAAGCAGAACGCCTGCTTTTTAAATTAACAAACAAAATAAGTGCAATTTACAATACAAACATTAAAGGGGAAAATCTGTCATTAAAAAAATCTACTTTTTTGGAAAATAGGCATTTTGAGTTTTTTTTTTGTTCATTAGAAATCACCATGTTGAATACATAACCTTACATCGCAAAAAAACAGAGAGAGAGAGAAGGTATAAGACATCAGCACATCCCATTACAGTCATTTAAGTCAATGAACAATAACATTTTCATTTGAACAGAATTGTCCATGCAGAACAGAACAGCAAAGCACAGCACTGTATGTCGCTATGGATCTCTGTGCATGTCTGTATCCAACAGTCACTCCCCGTCACTCCCTTGAGGGGTTTTCACTTAGGAAACTGTGTAGAGATATGGGGTTTCTTCTCCAACATGGCTGCCAACTCATGTCTAGTCTCTCTCTTCAACCGCCGTATAACTTACTTTGTTTACTACTGAGGTGGCACCCATATACATCTACTCAAGGTCGGGCATTTCTGGAAGGGAGACAAAATTAAAGATGTGATAAGTGTAAGCATGTGATTACATTTGAATGTAATCATTAACCTATTAGAATAACAAAAACTGATGCAGCAAAAAAAGGTAGATACCTAAACATACCCATTTGTGATTTTATGGCTAACTTATGCTGGCCGCACACTAAAGAGGATAACATTTCCAATGTTATGGGTCCAACTGCGTCTCCCAACAATCGCATGGGCGTTCCTGAGCCAAGACTAGTCGGAACCGATTATCGGCCCAAATGATCCTGTATTGTTAGGGCTGTACAGACATAATCTTAAGGTCACCGACTGGATCAGAGGCACCCCAACTCGTATGCTAAATATATTTACAATTTAAAATCAGGATGTGTTCCCATCAGAAATCCACAACAGCCAATGAGAGTGAGTTGTCCGGGAAGCCTCACCAGTGTGTTGTGTATTCGTGCTATAAAATGTACAAACCATGCTGATTCCCTCTATCACAGATGTGTATTCTTTTTTTTCCCCTCCTCTGTGCATAACACACCAAGTGCAACCTCAAGTGCAGCTAGCTGACCCCGACAGCCTGCCTCCATGTTTGTTTATGTGTGAAGTCATGTTTGATCTCTCAGATCCTAAGTCCCCAAATCTGCCACTTGGAAATCATTTGGTATAAACACCAAGTGTGTGGTCCTGTGTCTTGACTGAATTGTCCGGTGTGTGCGTTCTCAAGATTAAAATATTAAAAATTAGTTAATTCGGTCATTGTATCTGTGGTGTCTCATGTTTTTCTTTTTTAATTGGTCATGATTTGAAAATCTTGTAGTGTGCACCAGGCATTAACTATATTTAACTTAACTCTTAATTATAGGTATTTGTGATGGAATAAAATTAATTATCCTTCAGGGAAAGACACATAGAATTGAACCCTTCCTAAAATAATATCATCAGCACCATATTACATAGGATGATGTCATCTTCCCCCCCTACACATTGTACAACTTACTTCACAGATCCTTTAGTGAATCACATTACAGCTCTCCTCTTCTCACCCCATGTGATCTAGTGACCACCTATTACAAATTATAAGACAACTCTTATAGAATAGTACTTACTTTCATCGTCACTGTCTGCAGAATCATGCTGCAAAACAAAACAAAATCAATAATAATTCTTCATGCTCTGATTTACTTGGTAAGTTTCACTTTATTAAAATGTCTTCAAACAAAGCACCTGTTACTGAAATAAAATGATATGTAACAAATAAAAAGTACTATATGCATTTAAAAAACATACCTCCTCATCTGCACCGTCTAAATCAGGTAGATCATCCCCTCCCATGCTGTTCATCATCTGGAGAAATGCACAGGAGACATCAATCAATGTCAGCACTACAGTACATCTGGACATACTCACTTCAGGCACAGTGCATGTTCAATATGCTTACCTCTGAGAATTTGTCAAAACTTGACAAGTCCTCATCAGAGTCATCTTCCCAGTCTTTCCAGTTATTGAAGTCCACACTCAGCCAGTTGCACTAAAAGAAGATAAATATGTAAGTGTTTATGTAATGCACTATTAAACATCTAATGAGTTTATTCCAGACGTTTTTTCAATCACGATATTTCGAGTTGTTTTGCTTGGTGGCACGTTATATTGTCACCATTTTCAGAACTAAGAATTTTCCTACTTTTAATTAGAGCCCGATACGAGCGAATTGCAGATAAATCGGTATTAGTATTTATAAGAGACAAGGATCCTTCATCATGTCATTACATAGTTTGTCCACCACAAGGCATTATACAACTGCTGCCCCCCTGTTGGCAACACACATTTGGAAGGCCACAAATCCACCAGGAGACACAGCCATCAGCTAACATAATCAGCTGTACTTATGTCCAAAGTACAATGTATAACAAAACATTTTCTTTTTAACTGCATTATATCATATAATCTTGGTGAGGTCTCATAGCTGGTGAGGTTAAATAACACAGAACACATGTTAGGGATAATCTTTATTATGTTATACGTTTCTGAAAAGAATAAGGAAAAAAAAAAAAAAGAGACCACCAGCAATATTTCGTAAAAATCGGATTTTAAGATCATCAAATATCAAAATCAGTATCTTTACATACCACATTTTATTAATAAATGAGCTAACAGCTTACCAAGACTTCTTTTCAGATTGATGGCAATTAAACTGGTCTTATACGTTTTGCAAAAAGTCTGTATCTGAAGTGCCAAATGATTCATATCTGTCGACTGACGTTTAAAAAAAAAAGAAAGAAAGAATTAAACTTACCTTCGTCTTGTCTTTGGTAAGTCGTGGCCATGATTTCCCAGCCTCTGCTTTTCGTAAACAACACAACACAGACCTGTCAGTGCGTCTGTGTTTGGATGCCTGCATGAAACAGAGAGTCTGTTGAAGGCTTTGCAGGAATAAAAGATATGGTAGAACTGCAACTATGGCTACAGGTGACAAACGTACTTTGGGGTCAATCTCCCCAAAAAGGTCCACTGTATTCTGGTGTTTGATATTATCTGTTCCACTGAAACAGCTGTATGGTGAAAAGAAAAGAGGTCATGATATTTCCTTTGTAACTTCCACCAATAACTGACAACCAATAAGTCAGTTGTGTTTTTCTCATTCTGTTCATACACTATAGCACATGTGTATGCCCTGTTCCCAAAAAGCATCTTAAGGCTCATCTTTTCTTTAAGATGATTGTGGGAAATAGGGCCAATTACCCCCAAGGATAAGAACATTCTCAGGAATATTACCATTTAATGTGCTATTAATGCAACTTACCTGAATTCAAATTTGGATTTGTCGAATTTTACTTGCACATCTTTACTATCCTCCACGCAGAACTCTACGAAGACAGAGTCCCGTCTGTCATACCACTTAGCTGCTGCAGGCTGCCTAATGACAAAAAGTAGAAAGACCGTGTTGTTAATGTTCATATTACTGTTAATGTGTGCTGGCCAAATATTAGGATAGATTATATTTTGATGCATTAGCAACACTTTTCTTGAAACGTTCATGCCAAAAAAGCCCTTTGAATTGAATGAGTGACATTAAAACAATCCAAAATAATTCCTGCTTCATTCTTAACTCAGATGGTAACTATTAAACAACTACAAGTGTCCCACTTGCTAATAAATGTAGGGCATGTCATTTTAACAGCTAGGGCTGGTTATTCTGTCCTGGTGGCCCCACGTGTTTGAGGTGCAGCTTAAATCATGTTGAGGAAGGTTTCATTCATTCTGTCTAGATTAGCATGAGAGCATCTGAAGTGATCTTTAGCTCTTTGCCTTAATGCAATAACTTACCCCTCTCTAAGGACAACTTGACAATAGAACCTTTAATTAAAAAAAAACTACAACGGACCCTTTAATGAAAATGGTGCACTTGTTAACACGACATTACATATATTATCAGAGCAACAATTACATTATCATACTGTGGAGTCGGGTAATGCTACACCAATAGTAACGTTAAGCTATAACGTTATGGTTGTTCGCACGTGAACCACAGTGAGGAGAAAACATATTTGTCTGAATGAGGGCAGCCTGTGTTACGAGTATCACTGACTGCGCTGGCTTAAGTGAAATCTTCTGAGCTCATGACACCATGCTTTTTCAGTGCTAACATTAACGTTACCCTTGTTGCTTGACTTTAGCCTGCTAGCTAACAAAAACTGAGCTGATGTAAGGCTCGTAAACAACACTAGCTGGGAGTTTGTTATCTTATGAGACACTGTGGTGCCACATTATATTAAAGTTTCGCTGAAATAACGTTAACGTTAGCTGTCGGTGGATTTAAAGTGCTGTGCCTTTTAGTCTTGACAGCCGCGCAAGTAACGTTATGACTGCGTCGCTGTGGCTAACTCGTGTGCTTAGCTCAGTTAGCTTACATTAGCTGTTGATCCAACACTAACAAGGCTGCTAACGACAACACATACCGTTAACGCCTACATAGTAAACCCAAGACTTACATCTCCACTGTTTTAGAAATTAAGCTCCCTCGTCGGACCACGATTTAGATAATAGTGTTAGCTAGCTGTAGTGCCCGGCAAAAGATAACTGAAACCGAAACGGTTAACGCAAACGTTTGCAACTGATGCACTGGTATCTCCCCAAACATCGCGTATTTTCCTTCTCCTCTCGCGATAATTCGCCTTCCTACCACTGGTGTTTCGCAGCCGAAGCCGCTGGAGACAATTCTAGAACGAGTGCTCAGTGTTCCAGAGCAGCGCCACAGCTCCGCCTCCAAACTCACACTACCAGATGATATACGAAGTGACTACCAGATAATTATATGAATACAGTCATGAAAACTGTGTATTAAATTATGGCTTCCTTGAATCCCTTTCCACCTTTATTGTGTCCCAATTACATAGTACCAAGTACATAGTAGGTCCTATTAGTAGAAAATGCACTTAAAGTATCAAGTTAGAGTACTACTGCAGAAAAACGACCTTTGTTTTATATTATTTATTGAATCATTTTACTTGTTGTTTAGTATCATGTGTTTTGCATGTAAAATCTTAATTTGTGAAGTAGTAACCTACCCTAACTATAGTTGTTCATAAATGTTCTAACAATATTTGTCTCTGAATTTAGTTGAGTAGAAGTAAAAAGTGGCATGAAGTGGAAATATCAAGTACAATCAGAATCAGAATCAGAAAATGTTTTATTGCCAAGTAGTTTTTGCATGTACGAGGAATTTGCTTTGGCGATAAGGTGCCACATGTAGACAAACACACAGTTGACATAAATAACTATATACATATGGAATAGATTGACAAGATATAAAATATAGAAGAATAACGATTAACACTTAACAACAAACAACTTATACATGCAGTATACCAGGTGCAATGATGTGAAATTAAATATTATTTACATGTGCAAAAATATATAGTATTTGTAAGGGAAGGGGGAAGTATCAGTGAGGGACCCGGGCCTTGTTAATGAGGCTAGCTGCAGAAGGATAGAAGCTGTTTTTGTGGTGAGAGGTTTTGGTCCTGATTGAATGCAGAGGGGAGCGACTGAAACAGTTTGTGACCGGGATGGGAGGCATCAATTGCAATCTTTCCTGCATGCCTCAGAGTCCTGGGGATGTACAGGTCCTGAAGAGATGGAAGATTGCAGCCAATGTGTGTGAAGGAGGAGATCACCATACTCAGCAGACAATTCCTCAAGAAACAGTTTTAAGCTTCTGTGTTGTTTGGCCTTTGCTCGAATGGGGTTGATAATTTTAACAACAGGTGTCATGACGTGACCAAATCCCATAAACGTTGTGCATATAGCCTGCTGACAAATGATGCATAGATAGTTTAGAAATTTTGGCAATTCTGGGCCTGCCTTGCAATGTACAATCAATTCTATGTGACAACCTGTCATTGCTGGGGCTCCATCTGTTGTTATAGACACCAGCTACATTTTACAATGTTTTACAAAGTATTCCTTCAAAATATTGTAGATATCAACTCCTCTGGTTGTGGTTTTCAGAGGAAGAAATGACAAAAACTTATTTGGTGGAAAAGTCATCAGACACCATCCGAATGAACACAGCCAACTGGGAGGTATCACCGGAGCACCGACTCATCACACTGGATTGAAAACCATTCTCGCCTAGTCATGTCCTGTTCCAACTGCCCCATTGCATCTGCAGAAAGCGCAGAGACTCTCCTTGCCACTGTGTTAGCACTGATCTGTAAATCAGCAATAGCAGACATAATTTCTGTCTTACTTTTAGGGTCCCTGAATAATGTTTCGACCATTTCTGTCATAGCTTTGTGACACAAATAGTACTAGTTGTCACCTAACAGTAGAATACAAACAATAATAATAATAATAATATCTTTATCTATATAGCACTTATCAAAACAAAGTTACAAAGTAGTTTACATAGAATGCAAAGAACACATACAACATTACACATAAAAACACAGCAAGTTATGGGTCCCTATAATTATCTCTTCTATCCCATTAGTATCACCACTCTATGGTATGCATATTCAACAAGTCACACACCTACATTTACAGTCCTAAATTAAATTACATACCGATGGAAACTATAAGCATTTTGTAAACGTTACAGGTAAAATGTGTGCACATAAGAGCACTTAAAAAATTTATATCAACAGCTGTAAGATCAGAGTCGAATCAACAGCTTCCTGACACTGCAGACTATTAGATTCAACAAGATAGCATTTGATGTAGAACTGTATTGGATTTCACTACATTGTATAATGGTTCTGTTAATACTCTTCAGACTTTTTCCTCTCTGGCTTTTTCTCGGCCATCTCCTTCACAGTGCAAGAAGTCCAGCATGTTTGTGCGGGTGTATAGAACTCTCTCGCACTGCCTCTGTGCACGAGCACTAACGTCACCTGTTGCTGATTAGCTGGAACAATGTTGTGTCATGGTCCACACCGCTTTCTTTGTTTTCCATTTACAGATTTATTTTCAGAGCACACACAAAACAGAGAGCTAGCAAACTGTGAGGAAATAATTGCTGACTTTAACAAAAAGTGTAGGCCTATTTCATTGATTACAATCAATTGTCACTTTGCACACTATGTATGTTTTTTTATTTTTTTATTTACACATGATATAAGAAAGATAAGCCTGTTGATCCAAAGAGGGTAAATGCACAAAATATTCAAAATATTATATTATTTCAAAATACATTATCTGTACTGGGAGCTTTTGCAACTGTAATTAATGATTCAAAGTCATCAATGTGGGCTTCATATCAAGGGCAAGAGCAGCAGTTTTTATTTCAGGTGGTACAGGAGCAGTAAGTGCAAGAGAAGGATACTGCTCCTTCCAGTCTGGAAGCTGTCACAATGGTCCATTTTTCAAGTGCCGCCGTCCTCGTTACCAGAATATGAAGCCGATGTTTCCCCTGTCCTGGTTGAGTCAGTTTTGACAATATGAGCTTTACAAGTGATTAATGGTGTGCTCCATTCATTGCCATTAAAAACAGGCACAGAATAAAAGATAGTTCTTTTGTAGCTCTTCTTAACCCCTGCCTCCATCAAGAAATGTTGGTCTGGAGAGGGACCAGTGGGGAAAAAGGACTATAGAGGAAGCTGGAAAAGGTAATGATGACACCTTTGTGAGACCCCCCATTACAATAAATAAGACAACAGGTTCATTTGGTGGCATGAGTAGCAGGAGGTCACCAGTATAACTTTTATTTTTTAAACAGCAGAAGACTGAGGGTATTTCTGCATTTGGAGATGATGAAAAAAAGATGGCTCTGGCTTGTGGTTATTTTCTTAATAGAGAGCGAGCACAAACACAGTGGTGGAAGCCAAATCATCTCCCTTCACAGCTTCTTTCTCAGCTGGCTTATTAACAGATGCTTCTTTAGCATTGCTCTCAGCCATTAAGTTAGAGTGAGCTTAGCTTTATCAGTTTGGGTTCCCATAGGAAAGGAGACTGTTAGATGCACCTGCTGCCATGGTGTTTGACTTCTAGTGGTTTTCTTTGTGGGTCAAAACACTCAAGCAGCAGAAAATAACATGGAAATTGATGACTTTAAAGCTGATGCCACTTTGGGAGCAACTTCAAGCAGTTGAACTTGGACAAATTAGGCTGAGAGGCAGCGTCACCAGTTTGAGACTTGGCAGATGTCAATAGAACAAGTAGAAAAAAAACGCAAAGGCAGGGATAGAGCGAGCACCATCACAAGAGTGGGAAACGTTCACTGTGGATTGAGCCACAGATGACAATAATAACTTGGATAGAATAACAATGCCAAGCAGCTTCTGAATGTGTGGGACACGACTGGTGATGTTAGAGAGGATGGGATGAAAATATTTGAAAGAATAGGTGTTTGCCTCAGACTGGAGGTGCAGAAGAGGGTTTAGTATATGGGTATAGGTTAGTGCAAGGATCGTGTACACAAGGAGGTATGGAAGACACACTGGAGAAGAGAGGCTGGAGGGCATGAAGCAAAGAGTGAAAGACACATTATCAGTTTTCAAGTTGATAGACCTGAGCATTACTTGTAAGATTATATTATAAGGATCAGTCCACAGCAAGGTCTGTGGATGTATTTAATTCCCTTTATATTTAGTGTCCGTTATCATAGAACCCCTATAAAGCAAACCAAACTAGCAGCATCAGCTTAATTGATATCTTTCAGTAATCCAACATTTATTTCAACAACATCTACCATATAATGCTAAATTTCCCCAGATAGGTATGTAATTGTACTATTTTCCTCTAATGATTCCACCTGCACTTTAAAGTCACTAAAGACAGTAGCTTTCTGCAGCTGCAATGTGATTTGAATGGATGATTAAAAATAACTTGCTGTGCTGCCGTACCAGTCACTCTGGCAGATAATATGCTATTATTTGGATACATTATTGTGATCTTAAAACCTAATTTCCTTCTTTAGTGTGGTCCAGTTGACAAAGGTTTGCCTACTGGCCTTATTTTAATGATTCCATTTATAGAGTATGTCAAACATACTGGTGAAACTCTGTGGTATATAAACAGTTTCTGCAAATTCAAATGGCCTAACTGTAAACAAAAGAAAAGATAGGATTAAACAGATTTTACATTATACACCGCACTATACAGCGATACACATATTATCTAAGTCTTTACACAGCAGATTGTCTAAGAGGGTTTTCACAAGCTCATATTGGTTGTAAATTCTAGTGTAATTTAAAATTTATGCATTTACGAACTTTATAACAAATCACTAATTTATTAACTACTAACAAATTATGAATTATTTGATGACTTCTAGTTATAATGTTTGCATCTTTAAAAAAAGAAGAGCTGCTCTGGTTTTGTTGCACCCTCCATTTCCCTGGCCTTTCTTTTAAAACAGAAAATCCACCCTAGAATTTATATTATTTCTATCATTGCAACTTTAAAGGGGATATATGTAGTTTTTCAATGAAATCACTTATTAATAGATCAGATTTTTACTTCTTTTTTTTCAATAGGCTGTAGCCTCACTTAGAAATGAAGCACATGACTGTTTTCTCTGTTGCTCACAACAGCCACTATTCTGCTTCTTGCAGCTCTGTGCGCGCCCCAAAGGCTCTCTGCGATTACAGTGACAACAATGCAGCTCACAACATGCCGTCCACTAACAACACAAAACAACCGTCTCACAGCACAACACAGGCTCCAACATAGGCTATGTTCAGACTGCAGGCCTTAATGCTCAATTCCAATTTTTTTTATGTTTGACAGTTCACATTATTACTTAAATGTGGCCCATATCAGGCCCAATCCCAATGTCCACACTCACAGACCCACAGAATTTGGGATTGGGCCTCAGACTCCAGTGTGAACTGTCCGAGGCCTGAAAGCGACCCGCATGTGCAGAAGAATAACATGACGTCACATGCAGCATGCTGTTGCAGGCTACAGAAGTAAACAAGGAGCAACAGAGGTTAGCTCATGGGACACTTTTTATTGTCCTCCTACGGTGTTCACAAATTTCTGTTAGTCTCGATTCCGACCTGAGTGTCCAGACTGGAATGGAAGTGGCCCAATTCCGAACTGGAAAAGATCAGATTCCATGTGACTTGGCCTGTTCACACTGCCATAAAAAGATAAGATTTGAGTCATATATGGGCAAAAAAAATCTGATTTGGGTCACACTGGCCTACAGTCTGAACGTAGCCATAAACTCCACGTAGGCATACAAAACAACAATAAAGCTGTATCTGCTGAAGCCTGTCAGAACAAACGAGATTCAAATGACGTGTCAGTCAACATCAGAAAGGCTGTGTTATGGAGAGTCACGTTAGATTGCCGGCTAACGCCCAGCAGTTGCTATTGTTATCCAGTGCAATGTTGTATCGCTTTCCACATTACTTCACCAGGTAACGCGACTTATATTACTATCCTGTGTACCACCTGTATTATGTCAATGTGTTTATTTAGCCTGCAAGAAAGGATGTAACGGTACAAAGCAAATGTGGAGCAATTTGTTTACACTAGCCTTAATGCAAGCCAGGGCAGTTAGCTAAAGCTACATTAGCTCGGACCTGCCGCTGTTTGCTTCGTAACGTTCATTTTAGATTTATTGTTGTTTTACCGATACTCAGGTACACAGCTTCTCCACCGTCTGAGTTGCTGTAATTAACAAGTCCCACATAATCTTCATTCACTTCATTACACTGACATAAAGAAACCATATAATCACATTATGAATGTGTTTTGAGAAATAGTGTAATGTGAAATATATTGTGTGCTGTTGATGGCCTGAGCTCCTTAAGCAGGGTGATCCAAAGTGTGGGCCCTTACAGCCAGAGCCAACAGTCACATCAGCAAATCCTAAATCTAACCAAAAACCATAATTTAACTGGAAGAGGAAAAACTGACCAACCATTTTCACTTATTTTGCTATTGAAACATAAAATAAGAATCACAAGAACTCACTTTCTTCTAAAGGGTTACAGTTTTTCTCAATCAGTTTGGCACATCTACTGAAAACTCTAAGTGCAATCCTCACACCACGTGGTACATTCAGCACACCACTCTATATGACCTGCAAAAGGTGATTACTCAGTCAAATCTTTCTCTGACTCTTCCTCTACCTATCTTCTCCCTCACCATAATGCCCCGCACTCTAATGGATCGATTAAAAGTTTTACCTGTCAGCTAAATTGGACAGCAGTTGAAACTTAATTGTTCCACATCTTGCCTCAGTTAGGGTTGGGCAATAAAACAATAATGATAATTATCACAATATAATTTTCCTCAGTAACAATATAATAAATGTTCAATATATTGTCAATAAATATTTGGTTTAATTCATTTGAATAACGAACAAATTAGCAACTAATTTTTCTATTAAAATATTTATTTTTTATGAGAAAAGAGGCCTGAAAAATTATTAACTAATCATATTTGTAAAAAAAAGATTTTATCATAATATTTTTGAATGTTCTACCTCAGATTTGTTAAGTGACCTATTGTTTGGCATCAAGTGTTTGTCACATTCTGACCATAAAGATAAGCACACAATTAACCCTCTGGTTTCTTCAATTTTCACTCAGGAGCAAAAATTCTTAATGATTTTGACATATATTGTGATAATTGCCAATACTGAATGATATGAAATGTTTTTATTGTGATTACATTCAGGGCCATATCGCTCAGCCATAGCCTCAGTCCATCCATCTGACAACTTTTACGAAAATACTACATCATTATTATGTAACTTATATATGTGTGACAGGTTATTGTGATTGTTTGTTGCTCTATTTAGCATGTAGGGATTTACACAATAAACATGTGTATAACTGCATTTGAAAGAAATATGATTCAATATCAAACAAATGCGAAGTATTTTGATCTGCAAGGCTTACTCAGTGCATTTTGTGCCAAAGCAATTATAAATGACTATAGTCATGTTCATATAAATAGTCATATATATTGACAAAGTTTAATAGTCATTCGACAAGTGTCCCAAAGCAATTGAGAAAAACTACAATGATAACTGATCCATTACAGAGGTTGATATGTAGCAGGATGTTCTTTGGATGTTCTTATTATCATTCATTTGTAGGTGTTAGGGGAAGGTGTTGAGACATATTGTCAGTAAGTCAGTTATTTGAAAATATACTGCGCCTGTGAATCAGTTTTAGAGAGAGATAATGTCTCCTGTCATATGAGGTCACTATAAGCCAGTGACTATGGGATAGTTGAGTGAAGCTTAGGTTTACAGCCCTGCATTAAGTGAAAAGCAGCAGGACTGGGACTGTGTGGATGTAGGCACAAGCCCTGTGTTTACCATATTTTATTTGAACAGCCCACCGAAATGGATTTGAGCCTATGCTGAATTTCTTTTTGTGCTTTTGTCAATATTATTTGTTCCTTCCAAAGGTCTGTGCGAATATGGAGTAGACGCCACCGATTGATTGAACTGATCTCTGGAATGCTGCAGTCTTGTTATTTTGACTTTCCCAATCGGAAATAAACTTGTGAATGCAATTCTGTCTTGCACCCAACTCCCAAATATTAGATTTCACAGCTGAGATCACCAAAACAATAACTTAGACTGCAAAACACTACAATTTATGAAGTTAAAAATGCCAACATGTTGGTTGTAACATCTCAAATAGACAAATACACTGATTTACTCATAAACTGGGTGCTTTTTTGGTCAAAAAAAATAGGCAATTTAAAGACAACTGTCTTGTAACTTGGGATAGGCATTGGGATAAAAGTATTAATTTAACTATATGTTTATTATTGAGGTTGTAGCTTACAGTGGTCTTGAAATGGACTCATGTTTGTAAATGGGGCAGATACAAGGGCGTCATTTGTGCTGAAAATTGGTGGGGACATAATGGCTCAGATTAGGGGCATGATGATGAACTTGGGTCACGAGATGTGATGATGCACGAGAACAAGACAAGAAGATTTTTAACAGTATTTTGAAGAAATATGAAATATGCATTCTAGAGACATTTTCTGCTCCAATTTGCAGTGGAAATGTCTTTAATCATATAAAAGGGAAACAAAAAATTCAGCTGGCAGGTGACAATTCATAAATATAAAAAATATAACAGAATATAATGCCGCAATTAGCAGCTTGTTTTTAGTTACTTTTTCAGACAATGCACATTTATTTCTTCTATATTTAAATTGCATAGCATGTTTTCTTATTGTGCAGATAAACCTTTCTCAAAGCATTTTCCTTTGTTAGTAAACATTCCCTGGTCTTCCACACCAGAGGTATGTGTTATCCACTGCCCAAACAAATGCTTTCAAAATGTGATGGGGACATGTCCAAAGCTTCCCCAGTGTAAATTACACCTATGGATGGATAAAACACCTGTCATTATTACGCAGTCAAGTTCAACACCAGGCTACTGAAAATTAACCCCCTAATAAACATTAATATCTTTCTGATGAAAGAAAGAAAGAAATGAAAGTTTGTAGTCTTTTCATGCTACACACATAGAACATAACAGACAATTAAATTAGAATAGGGTAACATATAAGATAAATAAAATAAAACAATATATACAGTTGTTTATATACATGCACGTATACACCCAGGAAATAAGTTCGACAATTGGGAAACAGTAGCTTTACATTATAAGACAATAAAGTTATTTATTTCTAGGCCCCTATTATTATTGCTGTTGTTATTAATATAAATATTATTATACAATTTTAGCTGTAGTCTAATCTCTCAAGCCAACATTTTTAAAGAATGTGGTACTGAACTATGTACTCACTAAGGTTCTACACAAACAATGTATCCTGTCAAAAGTGTCAACAATTACATCATCACTGTCAATAAGTGAGTGTACCCGGAAAGACATCTTAATTTGCATCATAACTGAACGAGTGGGTATTCCCTCGATGGCGCGTGGGCTGGACAAGTGTGTGTACTTACAATGTGCACTGAGCGGTGCGTTATCCAAGGGAGCTGTTAATCACGACAAAAGAGTGATTCACTCAAAAGCATAAAGAAAGAAAAAAAAGCACAAACCACAATTTGTCAGCCAATCAGCTCAGCTCGGTGACGAACTTCCTGGTCACATTTTCTCGTAGGACCCAGTCGCCTTATTAATGGGTATGTTTGCTCCTGTGCGGCGGTCAACAGGGAGGACACGGACTCAAAATGAGAAGAAAGAGCACATTATCTGCCAGGAGAAAAGTGTCACATAGCTAGCGTGCTCGGAGCCTGATAAGAAGCGTGACCGCAAATACTGTTTACTCTGTGTTACGCCGATCCCAAGGACGTACAGGGGAAGGCAAACACGGGCGAGACTGGGGACAAGGTGCGGGATTTGGATGGCGTTTGCCAGGGCCAGGGAAGGGCTGCTGAACGCGTAAAGAGAGACATGAGCTTGGGAATACGTGTGGATATCATGTCTTGACTACAAAACATTAATTATTCGCGGATAAACTGCAGCAGCACGTCAGAAATAGAAGGCCTCCCCTGATGGAGCACTGTGCTCCTTAATCCAGCCAGAAACCTCCCTGACAGGCAAGCGACGAGCTACGGCAAAGGGTGAGGTACCTAAGTAACCATGGGGGGGTGGGGGCACTTAGCTAAATGTTGAACGCGAAATGTTTCAAACGCTAAGCTAATGTTGCGAAGTCGCGGGGTTTCGCTTTGCTGCTGCTGCTGCTGCGGAGGAGGATGGCTCAGTCAAAACACCGCCGAGCAGCTGTGATAACGTTTGTCCCGGTTCTTCAGTCTTTCTCCCTCTCTTTTTCTGTTCAACAGGACGCTTTATTCGCAATTGAGGGGATTTATGGGATCACAAGGTAACCTTTTAACCTAAAGGAGTGTCACTCTTGTGTTTGCATGTGGCTGTCAGTTAGCTTTCATGTTTTCCACGAATGACGGGCTTTAGTTTCCTTTGTTTACAGTGTGAATCTCTCTGAACAGCTGATACCTCCTCAGCAATGCCGCGATACTGCTTGGTGTATATTCCTCTGACGGGCTGCAGCCACTGCATATAGCCACCCTTTGTCGCGATATTCGATTCACTTTGTCATGCACAGATACAGTGCAAACAAAATGACTGAAATATACACCATGTTGCTTTTTAATTTGCATTGCCTGAGCTGTTAGGCCACCTGGGAAAGAAAGAAAAGCCACCACAGCCAGCAGAAACAACAACACTATTGTAGCTTCCTCTGAGCAAAAGATAGCATCATTGCCCATGCTGCAGATGGAAATAATATGGATTTGTGCATAGTCTTAGGGGACAACATCTACAACTGGATGTACATTCACACAAGTGGAAATTGTGTTAGTCTGAATACCTTTGTTCATACACTAATGTGCTGATGACTTCTGTGTGCCTCTCTGTGCAGTTTCCTCTGATGAGATGAGTGTGCGTGCTGGCCAGGGCAGTGATGAGGTGCTGGTTTCACAGGCAGTGTGGGATTACCTGGCTGCAGCTGGGCGGCCCTGGCTCATTGACTTCCAGCACAAGCAGGGGATGAGCGCTGGTATCATTAGGCGTGGAGAAAGGGGGGGCTGCTGCGCTGTGAGGCTGCAGCCGGTGGACGGCTCCAGGAGCGCCGGAGCTGGGGTGATGGATGGACCCATCTCCAGCGAGACGCGAAAAGCCTTCATTGACTTATGCCGCTGTGCCCGCAAAGAAATGAGCAAACAGGAGGGGGGACCCAAGAGGAAGAGGGCTCTGCTGCCCTGTGTGGGAGTCCTGGAGTCGAACGGAGAGGGGAGCCTACTTCAGCCTCCACCTCCCCAGCCTCGGCGCTCCCAAAGACAGCAGCAGAGGTTCAGGAAGCCTGCTGACGAGGAGGCCTGCGCCATGCTCCACGAGGCAGCCCAGAGGAAGGATGCGGATTCCAGCATGGCTTCCCATAACGAGGCAGAGGACAACAAAACGTGTTCAATCTGCATGGGGGACATAGTGGAAAAGACTACCCTGGAGAGGTGTGGCCATTCGTTCTGTCGCTCTTGCCTGGATCAAGCCTTTAAGGTGAAGAAAGCGTGTCCTGTGTGTCGGCTAGTGTACGGCCAGTTGATTGGGAACCAGCCTGCCAATGGTACAATGATCGTAGAGAGAGACCCTGATGTGGAGCTTCCTGGCCATGAAGGCTATGGGTGTATCTGCATCATCTACAGCTTCCCTCCTGGCCTACAGGCGGTAAGTAGACCAAGTGCATACAAGCAGATGCAGACTGTAAGTAATAACTTGCAATGTTGATAGTCATCTATGGGTGTAATGAAACTCAACTCACACTTGTTTTGGATAAAATACAGATAATTAAACATTGATAAATATTAGAATTAATTTGGGATAACATCTCATTTTACTTCTTCAATCTAACCATGTATAAGGTTATACTGCATGAAACCATTAAGGTATTTTTAAACAATCAGGTCAAGCAGAGGGCTTGACTGCAAATCTTCCTTTCTGTCCCTGACTGATATCTAGTTTTTACACGTTAAGAATCTTTACCTGCCTTCTTGTTACATCCAACCCGTAATATCTAGTTTTATAAATAAAATACATCAAATTAAAGGTACAATCGCGGATCCAAATGTAAACAAAAGAGACACCAAAACCACCAAAACTCAAAACACAGAATTCTGAAGTAGCTGTCACTATTAACTGAATTGTCAAGTCTTTTGATGCAGGGATGAATTTGGTAAGGTGGGTTTTATGACATACATACTTTACAGCTGTAAAACAGGCCTGTATTTGCAATAAGGAGTTGGCAAGCACAAAATGCATACCCTTACAAACTTACTGGAAATTACTTTGTAAATTGATCTGAGTATTAGGAGGCTTTCACACCTGAAAGTCCGCACCAAAGTCTGAACTAAAGTTTATGTTTTGATACATTTCGATACATTCTGTTATTTTTGGTTTAGTTTCACACTGCATTTATGCGACCGCACTAAAGGACTTTACATGACAGACCTGCGTCCTGTTGTCATCATCTATGTGGGCTGCGTCTCCCCATACTTGACCAAAGATGCGAGTGGCAGTTTGCTTCCATGATGGCCGTCTGTATCAAAAGATGAGCTGACACGGGAAATTTATAATTGTGGCCTCATTTCAATGCATTTCTTTGTGCATGTGTTTGTTTCCGGTTCACACGGTAACCACCAAACTTCCTGTAAATGGTCTGAAAGTCCGAACCATCCAAAAAATGCTTTCACACTAGAAATGAACCAAACCATGGTTCAGTTTGATCCGGACTGAGACTACCTCTTTTTGTCAGACCAAATTTTGTCTGTTTGGTCCGGGCCATGGTCCAGGGGAGGTTGGTTGGTTTGGTTTGGATCAAACTGTCTGAAAGTCTGAAAGTGAGGACCAGACAAGGTAGGTGTGAAAGCCCCCTCAAATGGTAAAAATTAAGGACTGAGGACTTTTAAGGAAGTGTTGTCCCAGTCTTGCTTCAGAGGGATTTATTTAGCTTAATTGGCTACTCGAGTGATTTAAAGGGATCCTATTGTTTTCTTCTAAACAAACTAAAGTTTTAGGGGTTTTTTTTTTTCCATTCACTGTTCAGTGCATTGTGTGTATCCTTGAGGTCTAATAAAGGTGTTGAGTGCGTTTCCTTCCTCATCCAAATATGCAAAGCTGATTTTTAAAAGTATTTTAATCCAGCATTGTTTACATAGACGTTTACTAGATACATTGCAGCATATCTTGGTGCATTACCGAGCACTTGTTGATTAGTAGAATAGTGTGACACGGAACCCTATAGACAAACACTAATGCCATTAATGCTCCTTTAAACTAATCCTGTTTTAACTCATTTGTTGCCAACAGCCAGAACATCCAAACCCAGGTGTTAGGTACCCAGGAACTGACCGAGTGGCCTACCTCCCTGACAGTCCTGAGGGGAACCGTGTGCTGGGCCTGCTGCGCCGGGCCTTTGAACAGCGCCTTATCTTCACCATCGGTACCTCCATGACTACGGGCATGCAAAATGTCATCACTTGGAATGACATTCACCACAAGACCTCAATATGGGGCGGGCCCCGCTGGTATGTATGGCCTTTTATCTGTAGGCGAATGGCCACTGAGATTTGATTTGGTAATAGCCTCAATAACTTCCTTTAAAGGCGCAATAGCTGAGAAAAGAGCTCTGCAAAGACTGACAGATGTAATTCAAGTTCCTGACAAGGAAATGCTATTAGTTGATGTCCTTGGCTGGGTGGCATTATTGCTGTCTGAGCTCATACAGATTCAGTGATGGCTTTTTTATTTCTCCTGACAGTTTTGGCTACCCAGACCCCACTTACCTGGTGCGAGTGACAGAGGAGCTCAGAGAGAAAGGCATCACGGTGGACTGACAGCATGGAAATGACAGATTCCACCAAGACTTTGTAGGACTTTCCGAGTGTCCTTGTGGTGGACATGACTCGGCTCCAGGTTGTGCTCTGAGACTGCCCTTCCCTTAAAGGATGGCTGAAGACAAGGCCCTCAGCAGACAGGCGTCTAATGCTGCAGCAGAGCCCACATCACTTCACTAGTTGTTCGTCTGTTCTTTTTTCCTCCAGAGTTCCTCTTAACCCAGTGCTACATGTGGAAGAAAATACTTTTGAGTGCAGTGCATTCTTGTATTACACAATCCTCTACCTGTCACTGTTGGCAATAGGACTGACATCTGATGCACTTATTTAAGAGCATCGTGGCGTGTTCTTTTATTTAGGAAGTTTAAGTTTAAAGTTATAAAGACAGTTTATGTTATATTAATGTTTATTTCTACACTGGGGATTACTTGATTTCTTTCAAGCACATGTTCTTAGTTTTGTCACCCCAGAAATATTTGTTGAGTAAGTCACTAATTTGACTAATTACCTGTTGTAAGTACGTGAATGGCAGAATAGCACTGCTTCAGTAGAAAGAATTAATTTTCAGAAATTATTGCAATCTAAAGCACTCACAGGCACTTTGGTAAGTTCGGTTTGTTTTTCAGTTAAGTCAGAGTCATGGTGTTTGCTTCCTCTGTGGAAGAGTGCCTGGGGCAAACAGGTTTCGTGCAGCCACCAGCTATTGGTGTGGGGGCTACAAGTTGATGTCAACTGGTTGGAACTTTTCTTTTCATTTTCTTTTTTTACTCAAATAGAAAGAATGTTAAAATATCTCTCACAGCGGCATTTATTACATGCATTAGGACTGTCCCCTGGGCTTTTTTTTTTTTGTTGCCATTGGTCACGTCTGTTATTTCAAGATGTCTCCCAGGTGTTGAGCCCATTACCTCAGTTCTCAGTAATGTGCTCATATAATTACCAGATTTATGACGATGTCAAATATAAAGGGCATACAGACCACTTAAACCAAATCAAAGGCACAACAGCTCTTTAAATATCTATGCCTCTGTCCCTGTCAAAGTTGGAGATTTGCCTGATTATGTTCTCATTTAAAATGAGGTAACTGTTGTAAATGTGTTAATTTAAATAGATTACATAGGATACACAGTGAAAAAATATCAAAAGGAAATGTTGCGGGAACAATTCATCTTTTTTTGTGCCTTTCTTATATTCACTTTTGATAAAAATCAAGCATGATGTTACTGATGAATAATAAGCAGTTTGGGCGTATTTCAGTGTTATTTGATAGTTAAACAGCATTATGTTTATAGCTATACTATCTGGCTTTAAGTACAAACACTACACCGTTCATGAAAATATGTAAACGAATGTGTATTAAAAAAGCTTCTTCATAAACATCATTGTAGTCCAAATGCTGAAAAAACCCTCCAAATTGATGAAGCTGTATGTGTGAAAGTGCTTTGCTAAGTGCAGTAACCTGCTTGGCTCTTGGTAAATTTGTCATTAATTTGGCTGGTTGGATCCACACACCAAATACCCTTTTATTACGTTTTCATCCCCTTTGTATTTTAGTTAAGGGACCAACGGAAATATTTTTGGGACACAGGATTGTAGTTTACTAAAGCTACTGTGCAAACATTTCTATGCATTACATGACTGAGGAGGAGCCAGGATATCTGGAGAGATACACATATTACAAATTGATTGTTAAGGAAAAGTTGGAGTTTTGCTTTTCTAATTGTGTTGATTCGTACTTTGTTGATATTCCGAAAAATGTGCTTTACATTTTAATACTTGAATAAAAAGTTATGTTTGGGTTTGTGTTGGATATTCAATGTACGCCCTAAATAAACCAGGTGCACTATAAGTAACTGAATATGTGTTGGGGTTGTCACCTCTAATGAAGATTTGACCAAAACTAATCCTCTGTACTTTCAAAGATTCTTGCAACACCAAGATACTGAACTCTGGCCATCTAGTGGGCAACCTTACAGCTTGAAAATACATCATACTGTACACTTAATTTGACCTCATTTTGTACAATAACTCAATTACAAGTGGGTAATATAATAAGCATAGTCATGAATCTTAATGGATCAACTTTCCAGTGTGTCGCTGTAAAGACCTGTTTGGTATGAAGTGTCACGGTGGCTAAGATGTGTATTCCAGAGAAGCATCACTGAATTAAAGATGAATAATTGGTAAGGTAACCTTGTTTGCCCTTTCAAACACTAAACTAGTTATATGTTTTACAAAGGCAGCAGATTGTTTTTCCCTTGCTCACAGCTTCAGGCAGTAAGTCATTGACTAATTATCAGAAACGATCAAAGCAAGCACTAAAATTCTAATGAATTATTCACCATTATTATTATTACACCACCATTATATCATTGTTCACCTGTTTTACATATATATATATATATACACATATTTCACACATATATACACATATAGTAGCCTATTGCACATTCTTATAATCAAAGAGTTTGAGTTATAGATTTTCTCTAATCAAACACAAATTGCAAATATTAGGTTAACTTAAAAGTGGTGGTCTGTGATTACTGCCAGTCAATGGGGGACTGAAGGCAGATTTCAACTCGCAACACTACCACACTAAAAAATACTTAACTACAAAGTCTGCCATTCAAAATTGTAACAAAAAAACGTATGTAAACGTATGTAAGTAATATAAGCAAAATGTATTTAGTAAAGTATATGGTCACTCACCATGCAGGCAAAATCACCTCTGTTAGTGTTTTTATTATAAATTATATTATTGGATTACTATTACTGATGCAAGCAGCATTTTAATGTAGCTGGCTGAAGTAAAGCTAATTCTACCTATTTTATATATGGGTGGACTTACTTTACTATATAACAATGTCTGCGTTTTATATGCTTATTACAGTTTTTAGGATCTTTAGAAAATACTAGCAAAGAAAGTACAAACTAGCTGTCACAAAAGTAGTGGAAAAAAGTTTGTGAAGTGCATCCCTTCCATTCCTTTAATGTGAATGGAGTTGCAGCAAGCAGCATCCAGTTAAATAGGCTACTGAAGCAGGTTACCTCAGAGGTGATTAGTAAAAGCCCTTATATTCTAACACTGTGTTCAACCCTTTTGTTTTGTTCATGAAATATGCTCATGCCTCTTTACAGATTTTAATGCCACATTTTCTCGTCAGTACGTACTCGTTAGTTTAAAATTCAAACCAATCAGAGGAGGGTGTTTGCACCACTTCCTTGCACATGGACGTCCATCACCCAGTGGAAATTAATTGTCACTTTTCTTATTCTGACGTCACATATCTCCGGACACATCCAACCCATTTGCAACCATATACGGAATAGGAACATACATAACCTAATCTCGTCACATACCGGAAAATAATGGAAAACACACCAAACAGTCACTCCGGTGACTTCCGTAAAAGTACGGAAGACTGCGCTATTTGCTTGGACAAAATTCAGGAGAAGAAGACATTAAAGTGCTTGCACTCTTTTTGCTCTGAGTGCATCGACTCGGTTTTCAAGTTTAAGCCGGCTTGTCCGATATGCAACACCTACCACGGACAACACACGGGGAACCAGCCGGAGGGCACGATGACGGTGACGCGGAGCTGGCAGCGGCTGCCAGGCTTTGAGCACTGCGGGTCTATTGTGATACAGTACACATTCCCAGCGGGGATACAAGGGGTGAGGCTGGCTGTTATTAAGGCTACAAGTCAACAGAGCTTGTTGGTGTGTACTTTGACTACATCTATCGGCTGTTGTCCAATAGAGGGCGCTGCCGTTTGCTGACAACCCTGCATGGACGTATTAAAGCATCTGGAATAGGTTTAATAAAATGGCCACCACTTCAGTTCGGCGTCATCCAGACAGTTCAACGGTTCAGTCCGTTGTTGTAATGCAACAACCACTGTGGAAATATTTAGGTTTCAAACATATACTGTATGTAAGAAGGTTTCAAACCGTCATTTAAGCATGCTGGGAATCCAATTAGAGAAGAGGTGCGTCCTGTTACCATAGACACTGTGCAGGGGTGGGGGAGGACAAGATGTGCGCTTTATGTCATGCTTATTAGGCCAGAACTCACCTTGTGTTAAAGGAGGATACTGACAATTCTGTGACAGCTATATGGAAATGATAATGTGGTTAACTTCTGTGGATAAGTTTCCTAGGGAAATGAGAGAAGATAGTGTATGTGGTATTGTCATAGGAAGCATGTTTTATTTGAAGGATAAGTCTGATGATAGTATTATAGGAATATACTGACTATTCTGTGACAGCTACATTTGGAGTTATTTTATAATAGATTGAGCTGATGGATTTTCTTTTTATTTACACCCACAATAAGGCTATGCAAATTCAAATTCTTATTTCTTATTCATAATGTGTTGTAGAGTAGGTTAATTCATAACTTCCTTATACTGACAAATATATCAAAGACTGACACTTTTTTTGTAACATAATATTTAAGATGACTCAGAGCCAAAGAGACTTGCTAACGTCTCAAAACAGGGGTGCAACTATTATTATCTTGAGTTGAATTAATAATTAATCAGTCTATGAAATTCCAAAAACTGAAAAAACATCACAGTTTTCCCCCGAGCTCAATGTGACGTCTTTAAATGTCTTGTTTTGTCCATTTATATGAAACAGAGAAAAAGCATCAAATCCTGACATGAGCAAAGCTTGAAGCAGACAGTGTTTGTTTTTTATTATTGAAAAATTACCGTATTGATTGATTAGCAAAATATGTGCTGATTATTTTCTGTCAATCAACAAATTGACGAATCACGTAATCTTTTAGGTCTACTTTGAACACCTTCAATATGTGGCAGAAGTTCTGTTTCCAACCCATTTTAGAGCATATTTTTATGTACAAAAAACCAGCAAGCATCGTAACTGTGACAGCAAATGTGCAATGGACAGTATGTGTCTCTGTGTGACAGAAAGAGAGCACATGCATCATGCCATATATGTGTTTATAGGGAGTCAGATGGGAGCAATACACCAAAGCAAACGGTAAAAATTAAGCATTGATTTTCATCCCAGTGTTCAAATTTGTCTACAGGTCAAGATATAAATGGAGGAGATTTATGTGTAGGAGAGAGAGTGGGGTTATATTTTTGGATGTTGTGCAACACTGAAGGCATCTTAAAGTTTCTGAAGTGTCTGTTGTATCAGGGAATGTTTTCTGGGCCTCAGGAGTATTTCAGATGCAACATCAAGGTTAGTTACCATGCCAAGGACTACCTCTCTGTGGCAGTAGAAGTCAGCCTTTTTCTTACCATATGTGAATGTAGATCCATCCCTTGTTTAGTTGTTTATAGGGAGATTTGAGAATGAGCTTTTCCTCCTAATCTATAACAAAGATATATTACAAAATTCATCAATGTCTTGGTCATGAAAACCTCTATCCCCACTCTTCCTAAAGGCAGGATTGTCATCTGGATTTAAGCGGCATTATAAGAGGGCCAAAATTGTTGATCAGTGTATGTTCATTAGTAATATATGCTGTTGTTTACCATATTACAGCCTGAGCACCCAAACCCCGGAGTGAGGTACAGCAGCACCTCTCGTGTTGCATTCCTGCCAGCCTGCGAGGAGGGTGAGAAAGTCCTGAAGCTGCTGAGGAAGGCCTTCGACAGGAGACTCACCTTCACCATCGGACGATCTGTCACCACAGGCCTCAACAATGTCATCACCTGGAACGACATCCATCACAAGACCAACATACAAGGTGGACCACAATGGTATGCACATTATTGCTGTAGAATAATCATTTCATTGAAATTTGTTGAGTGTAGAGTCATTGAATGTCTGACATTTCTGCCATCCCTAGACCCACACTGCAGATGTGTACTTACTACTTTACTAATACTTTATACTTTCTCCATTCCAGTTTTGGATATCCAGATCCAGAATATTTGTTCAGGGTTCAAGAGGAGCTTCGTCGTAATGGAGTGACAGAGGATGACTGATGCGTGAAGACAATCAGAGGACGTCCTTCTAATATATTTAATACTGTGTATTGTTACATATTTGCACATTTTGCATCATCAAGCAGGCATCTTCACCACTGACTTTTTTCCTCTATCGAGTGGATAAATTGAATAATTATATTGAGACATGAAGATTGTCTGTCAACTAACTATGCAAAATAATATTTTAAACTCTGTACAGTATATAATATACACAATGATTATAGTACTGTAGGTACTAAAAGGTAGTAAAGACGTTATACAATTTTAATAATGTAAAAATGCCATGTATCATCTTTTGTTAAAACTGGATCACAGGTCTGGTGCAGAGAACCATAGGAGGCAGAACAGGTCTTTACTTGGTCTGGCTCACAGTCAGCAACAAGGATGCAGCCAAAACAAGCAAACTGATCCTGAGGGGTAAGATGAGAAGAATTAAAAAAAGGCTGGACAGCATAAACAACATAGACTATCTAACAAGGAGTGACTGCTACCTGTTTTCTGTATAGACTGATACATGGATAGTGTCGATATGTCCCAATGATGATGTCCACAACAATCTTGAAACATTGGCTTTAGCTTTAGCACATTTCTGAACATAAGTGGAATGGGTGAACCAACATATCATTACTGTTGTATATTTCAAGCTTACATGGTAATGGAGTAAGTCTACTTTGCTATAGCTGACACTGGGTGACTGCTTTGACTTTGCTCAGTATGATTAATTCACACATTCAACCAGGGAGGTCCATGTAGGAAACCTTTGCACGCCTATGACAATATGGTTAACGTCGGAAACGAGAGACGATAATGTATGTGGTATTGTCAAGTCTGATGGTATTCTATATTTTGCTTAATGTCAACAAATCCAATGAAAAGACTAAAACCAACAATGAATTGCTCCTACTAGCAAGTGTTGCCTGTGTATCCACACATGTAGCTTATTCCTCTCTGCCACAGACTACCATTGGAGTACAAAAGCTAATAAAAACACATAAAGGTGACATGTTCCTTCATTACATTGAACATGGACAATGTAGTCTGTTTAAAGTCCTCCTGCTCTTAATATTCACTAATGTACCAAATCCGTGGCTGTAAATAGTACCAAACAAATGCACAATTTACTTGTTTGAGTTATGTTTGTTAAAAAACTACAGCGCCCAACTGTTTTAGCCATTACAAAAATTAAATTAAAATACATAAAAAACGTTGTGTATATATATATATACACTGAACAAAATCATAAATGCAACACTTTTGTTTTTGCCCCCATTCATCATGAGCTGAACTCAAAGATGTAATACTTTCTTTGCATAGGTGTGCCTTAGGCTGGCCACAATAAAAGGCCACTCAAAAACGCACAGTTTCACTATATTGGGTGGGTCCGGGGGGGTCCGGAAAACAGTCAGCATCTGGTGTGACCACCATTTGCCTCACGCAGTGCAACACATCCCCTTCGCATAGAGTTGATCAGGTAGTTGATTGTGGCCTGTGGAATGTTGGTCCACTCCTCTTCAATGGCTGTGCGAAGTCAGATCGAGACCACGATGACGACGATGAGCATGTAGATGAGCTTCCCTGAGACGGTTCCTGACAGTTTGTGCAGAAATTCTTTGGTTATGTAAATTGATTGTTGTAGCGGCTGTCCGGGTGGCTGGTCTCAGACGATCTTGGAGTTGAAGATGCTGGATGTGGAGGTCCTGGCTGGTTACATGTGGTCTGCGGTTGTGGGGCCGGTTGGATGTACTGTCAAATTCTCTGAAACACCTTTGGAGATGGCTTTGGAGAAATGAACATTCAATTCACAGGCAACTGCACTGGTGGACATTCCTGCAGTCAGCATGCCAATTGCATGCTTCCTCAAAACTTGCAACAGCTGTGGCATTGTGCTGTGTGATGGAACTAAACATTTCTGAGTGGCCTTTCATTGTGGCCAGCCTAAGACACAACTGTGCAATACCCATGCTGTGTGATCAGCATCTTGATATACCACACCTGTGAGGTGAATAGATTATCTCAGCAAAGGAGAAGTGCTCACTAACAGATTTTGACAGATTTGTGAACAATATTTAACAGAAATAGGACTTTTGTGTACATAGAGAAAGTGTTAGATCTTTGAGTTCAGCTCATGATGAATGGGAGCAAGTATATATGTATGCGTATATATATATATACATATATATGTATATATATATACCCTCTGAGACAACACACCCTCTGAGATAACCTCTTACTTATTTTAACCCAAACCATCATCTTTTCTTAAAACTAACCAAGTAACATAGATTGGGGAACTGGTCCTTTCATGGGATACGTTGATAACAACCAAAATATAAAAGTCTTATCCTATAGCATGTTGTGCCTTTATATGACATCAGTGAACGCACTGTATTGAAAGAAGTGTCAAACAAAAGGAGTGTTGGGGGTGATCAGTCTTCACCAGTCCAGTCCTGTATCTATCAAGCTCTTTTAGTCCAAAAACACCATAGATATATTTCACTCCTGCCATTTACAAGTCTGGTCCACCAGAGGGTGATGCTCCCCTCAAAGAAAACTTATGTGATGGCGTCTGCTTGGTATGCAGCTGCATTATCGCCACAAACCCACAGTCCTGCGGCACCTCCCAAACCTCATCGCCCAAAGTCAGTGAGATGAGCAGAGCATCTGCCATAGATGATGAGTCATGTGTTTCTATGGTGCTCGGGGCAGTTTAGCAGCAGCGTGCACATCGGAGAGAACAGTTATCACCTTGTGTTTGACCACATTGAACTGATCATCTCTGGATTTCTTATGGCAGTGCAAATGCTGTTAAAGATGAGCTGTGTTAGTTGCAATGCACAGACAGATCCTTACTCAATATGAAGGTTAATAAAGGCAAAAGAATTCAAAGCTCATCTGCACTTTAATTGAGGTAATTTGCAGGTTTGTCACCATGTCTGTTCTCATATGTTAAATGTGTAACAAGTGTCCTTGTCATCTCTGGCACAACAAACCTGAAAATAGAGCAGAGAAGCATTGTATTTTCTCAGATCTCATGCATCTGTTGATGCTTTTCACTCTGCTCTTTGACCAGCAGACATTTAAATTACAACTGAATATGAATGATATCCAGCTGATTTTCTTCTCAGGGGCAGCATTACAGAGTTATAGGATGAGGTAATACTTTTAACCACCTCCTACCATATCAGAAAGAGTGCTCATGTGACAAGGCGGAGTTACTGGGCTTGGCCTCTTTAGTGTTCTGGTGTTTAGCGGCTGGGGGCATTTCTGTGGCCTAGGATCTCAGGGCATCTGCTGCTCTCACAAAGCAGACCAGGACCCATCTGGTCAAAATGTACCACCACCACCACCCTCGTCATTTCCCCCCATAATTCAATCCATCCATGTCTCCTCTTTTCCTCTCTTGTCCCTTTATCGATTCTCTGTTATCACTCTGTTATTATTTTCCTGTCTGCTGCAATGTGTAAATAGAAAAGCACATAAAGCATCACCTGATACAACGTCATGAACATTCATTACATATTTGCATATTTTGTTGTGATTTATTACTGTGTTTTACACCTTTTAACAGAAGAGTGACTTACAGTGACAGAATGGAAACTTGTCTTTATAAGTAGAGAAGCAGATTGTGGAGGGGAAAAAAAATTTAATGGAGCACTGAACATACCTAAAATACAGGGAGGAAATGCAACAAACGTTCATTTCAGTGAATCTAACCTATATTTGAAAATAAAATATTCTATGTGACAGGCTGAAGATTGTTTCCATAAGAAGACATCCTCCCATTTGACTGTAATTCTTCAGGCATTATTATTTAAATGCAGTTTATATTCTTGATTAAACTAGGGAAAGAACTGGGATGGACTCTTACTATCTTGTTTGCCTTGGGTCCCGAATTTAAATTAAAATTGAATGACTCTTTGCACCTGTCTGCAGGTATTTCCCTTCCCTGTCATTGCCCATCTGGACATCTGGGAATAGCGGCAAGGAATTGCAAAAATATAACCAGAGACATAAATATGTATTAATGATTATGCAGAGCAATATTGTGGGCGGATTAAACAGGCATCAATGTAAATGGGCAGTGGCAAGCCTCCCCGATAAAATGGATTGATGATTGATGGAGTGAAAATAAACGCTCAGTGTATGGATTAAGACGGATACATCTGTAGCTTCATTCATTTCCATCAAAAGTGGCTCTACACTGTTTTTCTCCTGTCCGGCACTGAAAATAGCACCAAGACTTTCTGGGTGTGACTAGACGGCCGCTCAGCAGGGGCTCCCAGGAAACATGCGGACAGTGTATACCCATCACGCGAAAGATGTGCAGTGTTTCCTGTACTAGAGATGATAAGAAAATCGTTGTGTGACAATGCAGAGCTGTTGTTCCTGCCCCCTCTTCCCACTGTGCTCCTTAATTAGAGTGTCTCTGGCTGTGGGGAGAACCCTGGCACAGCGCCCGCCTGCCTGTCTGCCTGCCTCCTCATCCTCTCACACTCTGGTGCTAAAGTCAACCAATCACAGACATACCTGTCTTTTTGGGTGCAGGGCACGCTACTCTTCATCTCCCTACATTGTAATGAGGAGCAACTCCACCAGACGTAGCCTACTTTTGCATACCTTTGAAGCTATGTTTTTGGATATCTTCACCCCAGTTTCCTCTTTTAATGCCAAAGTTGACAGAGATAAAGACTATCTGGCTTCCCTGAATTAAAAAAAAATCTCTGTATCCAAATCATAAAGGGCACGCAAGGATATGTTTCAGGCCGTGTTTCTATGTTAGGTAAATGGACAGGAGGAGGCTGAGGAAGCATCTGTCTCCACACACAATCTTTGTGTGACAGAATGTCAGCCCACATTGCTGACATGCTCATTCACTGTGCCTAAGGCTGTTAGCTTAAGAACAGTAAAGTGAAGGTGGGTGTGTGGGTGCTTGTGCTTCTGTGGCTTTTGTCTGTGTGCCCTTGACTGCATCTGTGCATACAGTATGTACGGATATGCACTAGTGAATGCTTGAACATGTGTGTGTGTGTGTGCTTGTTGAGGCGTTTTCTCACATTCTGTTCTCTGATTCATAGCCGGGGCTGCATGGCTTTTTGTCTGCCTGATTTAGCAGAACAGACCCTCTGCTTTTCTTAGTAATGCTGACAGATTTACTGACTTGCTTTGCCGACAGGACACAACAGCAGAGCTGGCATTTATTGGGGTCTTTGGCTGGGTTGTCAGCATCACAGATTGAACGCTCTGCTCAAGCTGTTCTTCATTAACGACAGTCGAGCTTCTCCTCGATAAAAGTATAGCAGCTCCATCATCTGTTCTCTGTGAGAGAGATTAAAGCAATGTCCAGTAATTACCTCTCCAAACTTAAATCAGGAACGGTGTTGTTATCCGTTGTTTATCAGTTCAGCTTGTCCATTTCACACAGAATACCGAACCTCATAATCTCCTCCATGTGAAACTACAATCACAGGCTGTACAGCAACATGAAAATATTCAACAAAAACTGAACAAAACCCCCCTGCAAATACAGTGTAGTCCACTGAGGGATGCCAAACTCCTTTGTTGTCCTTCATGTCTGCATCCTAAGCCTTGGGCATCCACACTCAGACTGCCTCATGTAAGAGCAATTAGCAGTGGCTGTCATGGCAACTGGCATGACCTTTCTATCATTTCAAAAATGATAATCTCTGCTAAGGTTTGTCATTCTTCTGAACAACTGCAACAGCTGTCTGGAGCCTCTTTCACATTCGTGGAAGTTTCTTTATATTAGTTTGTTACCAAAAAAATTATATATTGTGAATTTCCGAGAGTTTTAATGTGGCCTGGTTACAAACTTTACATTGGAAGGTTGTATCCAGTGTCACCTCTACTGTATGTGAGCCCCACTGAAACTTTGGAGGCACCAGTTATATTGTACTGTTCAAGTGGAAATTAGCCCTTTTTCTCTCCATTGAGATAGAAAAGATCTCAGTTTGGCATTACACAAGTTCAAGTGACTGGAAAGTCAGAATTACAAATAATAAATTCACACCATTTCTTTTTAATTTTATTGTATTTTGATATTTTTGTGTATACTGTATGTTGTATGTGTGTCTAGCATGAAGAGGCTAAAACATTTCATTGTGCAACCCTGTGTTGTAAAATGACAAATAAATGAACCTTGATACCTTGAATTGGTTTCAACCACTTGTTTTCAAAAGAATTGCCAAATTGCACACTTCACAGAAAAAGCATCATTATTATATAAACAATTGAGCTCAGGTATGAGCTTTTAAGGATTCACATTGAATATACTGTGTAAATATAAATACAGACAAGCTCAAGAAAAATGCTAGCACAATTGTAGATTGTATATTGCTGTGCAAAGTGCAGAACTATCAGACAAGGAATACCAGTCTCTGACCAGTGGTTTTTACATGTCTCAAGGTTAAGTGTGTGAAGGAGGGAGAATTCTTGCGGTTATGAAGCCGGGCACCTTGCCTCACCTGTGGTTTGTTGCAGTGTGATGTGTTGAGACGCCACACTACCAGAGGGCTAAGCAGGAGTTCTTACAATTAGCAAATGGAACAGCTGCACCTTGTGGCAACAAACAACTCACTCAGCAGTTTGGGCTTTGAGTTATGAGAGTAAACAGAAAGCTTAATCATTTCAGATAATTATAGCAAGAATGTTGTGTGAGTAACCATTCCTGCTACAGTGTGTTCTCGAAACATAAGCCAATGTGACTCATAAGATACAGTTTCATATTCATAGCCCAACTGTA